>NW_026937933.1:0-81419 GCF_032062105.1 Saccostrea cuccullata | reverse complement strand
CCAAGGAGAATTACTCTGTAAAAATGCTGCGACCGTACGCAAAACAAAAGTTGACCTAGATATTCATCCGATCTATCTGTATATTTAATTTCATTTCAGCATGTGCAACCTCTGCGAAGAAAATGAACGGAAACTGCAAATAATTGGAATTTTTCTAAGTCCAAGGGGCATAACTCTGTCAAAAATGGTGCGACAGTATCCAAAACAAAACTTGACCTAGATATTTATGTATAACAAATTTCATTTCAGTATGTGCAACGGTTGTGAAGAAAATGAACGGAAACAAAGTAGACCAACAGACAGACCGACCAACAGACAGCAGCAAAGCAATATGCCCTCCATTCTGCGAAGGGGGCATAATAAATATCCATAATATCTTTGTATATATGCACTATCAGTATCTTGTATAATGGAATGGCATGTCGAAATTAATGTTATATATATATATATATATATATATATATATATATATATATATATATATATATATATATATATATTTATATAAAGACAAATATCTAGAAAAAAGCAAGATTCTTAAGAGCCATATTACTTGAAAATTTTGAAAAATCTTGAAAAACCTACATCAAAATCATGGATAGTTGTATCCACATTTTCCAAATATGGCCTGTAAAAAAATTACATTCATAATTATTAAATGTAGGAAAAAGTGAAAAAGACGAAAACGTATACGAATGTAACATATTCTCATGGAATGATACATGTACAACAGCCATTTCACTTTCAATGAAATCCGGTGACAAAAAAAGTTAATACCAAATCGCATTTTAACAAAGAATCTCTACATAAAAACGATAGAAAAAAACTTACTCAAAAGCCACGACTTCCCCACATAAAAGTGAATCTTTCATAAAAATTTTGATTCGTATATCAAGACTCTGTAAAGGAAAAAAACGTAGGCTAGGTTAATCTTGTTTTCCGACATTTTACACAAATAACTCAGTAATAATCGCGATATATAGTCATAAGACCCTTTTGATTGCAAAGTAAATTTTCTTTATTTTTTATTTATAATTTTGATTTGAATGGTAAAAATTGAACTGCTTTTAATCATGATTTGATGAGGTTCATAATATATATTACTTACTCCATCCAATTTGGCAATCACTGTAGAATTAGGCATTTTATCCATTGGATTTCGAATGTATATAAACATAACTGCACAGAACTTCAAAACAGCCAAATTCTTCTCAAATGTCACGTCTGGTGTTTCCAAACTGTAGATGTCCAAATCCATATATTGATTTGGATATTTATCTTCTAGCTATGACAAAAATTCAAGAAACAATTTTTTTTTTTAATTTAGCATGGGCCACAACGCTCATTTGAGTCACTTTGTCCCTTCGTATACACTTTGATTCCCTATCTAGGCCCCATCCTAACCTTGGGGCATGTTTTGAACAGTTTAGAATTTACATTTAGTCTGATTCAAAAAGCTTCCATGTACGTTTTAGCTTTTCTGATTTTCAATGCGTTTTCCTAAATATTTCAATGTAAAATTTTGATTCTCCATAGTGGCCAAACCCTAATCAAGGGGTTATTATAATTTAGAATATATTTTAGAAAGCTTCCACATAAATCTCAGCTTTTCAGGCCCAAAATGTCGTGTGAAGAAAATTTTTCAGATTGTTTGATATATTTCAATGTCAGTAGAAATTTGATTTCCAGTTGTTGCCAAGATAAGCTGGACGATTAAACCTTCTAATAGATCTATGATATAATATGGAGATTGATTCCGATATGTTAATTTGATTTGTCTCAATATATATTTCAGTTTACCTACATACATGTACCAAAACAGGCGATGCATCTACAGCTATGCGATAGACTTTGGTGTCACGGATTTTAAGTTTCTTTTTGAAATGCGACAACAAAAAGGAAGTGAAAGAGATGTTGGCCAGCCATCGGCGATGGGGATTAAAAAAAGATTTTTTTTTTTATTCAAAACACTAAAAAGTGGACGTGAATTAGTTTTGCTCGATAAGTGTGAAAATGGAAGCCTTTGGGAAATATCGAATTTCACTTCAAGTATGTCGCAACCATTGATTTTACCATTTTGAAGTGGACCAAAAAAGCTAGGAAAGCAAACAGGTTTTGGGGAATTTATCCAGCACAGGATGTTTTTTCGTAACTGCAAATTTTCCTTTTCGTTTGGATCGAAATAAGTGTAAATTCTGTGTGGAAACAAGTTTTTAAAAGTGGTTGACAAAATCTTAACCATTATACATGCACAAAGAAATATTGTTCCGCATTGTAAAACAAACCTCTGGCACTAGACGTCCTACACAAACACCCTTGGAACATGAAATATTCAATCCCGGATTTCCTGGACCAAGCTAAGAAATCAAACGATAATATAAAATCAAATTTTAAAGTTGTTTTTACATGTATATGGAAAAATGTCTTATAATTGTTGATTCTTCTTATCATATGTTTAGGGTCTATAAGGTGTAAATATATAAAGCTTAATATTTCTAATTACTGCATAACGTAGAAACGCGTGTAAGTTGATCTGTCATCCAGAAAGGTTTCGTCTGCAATTAACTTCGTTGTTTCGAAAGTTACCCTACCCAATAAATAGGCATGTAACGAATTTGTGTGGGATTTAATTTCGTTGATAATAGTTTACAACGAAATAAATATAATTTAATCCCCAACGAATATATGTGCTTTTACAGATATTAAAAGTTTGTAAGTGATATATGCTTATGAATCCTTTTTATCATGTAATTTATTTGGACACTTTTTATCATTAAAAATGTAGAACTGAGAAAGAGAGATCTTTAAAGTATTAATCACTTTAAAAAAGGAGATTATTGAAAAAAAAAATCATTTCAAGAGTGAAAGGGAATTCACGAGGATTCAAAATCCCACAAAGTTGTCCGACATCAGTATCTAAAGGCATATTTTTTTCCCTTATTTGGACTACAACACTTACCTTCTCTGGGGTAATAGTGTAGCATAACATCCCATGAGTTTGAACACCTTTGAACAAATTCTGAACTACATCTTTAGAGATCCATATGTATACCATTTTTGATGAGTCATTATGCAGAGTATAATTGACTGTTTTCCGATTGTAATATTCCTCCAAGGTTGGATACCATAGCAATTCACCCTAGAATACAAGTTATAATTTCACACTAGGATGTAATGCAAGGAGTTGCAATTTCATCCTAAATTGTGTAAAATAGAACCGAGTTTTCACGTTTTAAGCAATAAATATTTTTTTTTTGAATTTCTAAGTTTTTTTTTCTATTTACATCTGTATGTCCCCGTGATCGAAGATTCGGTGATATATATATATATATATATTTTTAGTCCGTCCGACTGTCTATCTGTCTGTTTGTCCTAAAAATCTTTAACCTTGCCAATAACTTTTGATTGGATGGAGATATGACTTTCATACATGTATTTCACACGACGTGTATTTCTTGGGACAAAACCTTTCTTTGGTTACCAACAAATTTGTCCTCTTGACCTTGACCTTGGAGTCTAACCCCCTTTTTACACAACAAGAGGCCCACGGGCCTTATAGGTCACCTGAGCATTATGCAACAACTTTCCAGTTATTGAATTTGATTCATGTTTTAACTTAAGCCAGATGATATATGGCATTCACAATTTTGAAAGAGGCACCATTGATCATCATAACAGTACACTTAGCAGTTGCTTAGCTTGGTTACTAAATACCCATACGCAGGGTAGGGGAACAAAAATGCATTCCAACTAATCAGTAATATTCAGCAATAATCAGTAGTGCCCCTAACACTGTGACATAAACCCCTGACCCTAGGTCCACACATTGCACAAATTTTAAAAAGGCACTCTTAAAATTGCCTATCAAAAAATAAATAAATGTTTTATAAATATAAAGGAGCATATTTCAAACATTTAATTCATTTTCAGTATTTAAGTAGAGCCCCCCCCCCTCCCTACCCCTGACCCAGGGTCCTTGAAATTCACAATTCTGCAAGATTAGGGCCCTTGCTCATCATGACTATATAGGTAGTTCATCTGCTTCATACCCAGAGACAGAGAAGAAAATTTTCAAAGATTTAATGTATTTTCACTATATAATCAATAGAGCCCCGCCCTAACATCAGAACCCCTGACCCTGGGGCCATAAAATTCATAATTTTAGAAGAGGCATTCTTGCTCATCATAACTATGTACTTAGTTAGTTTATTTAATTCCTAGGAGCAGAGAAGACGATTTTCAAAGAATTCACGTATTTTCAATATATAATCAATACTAGCCCTGCCTTAACACCAGAACCCCTGACCCTGGGACCATAAAATTCACAATTTTGGTTGAGGCTCTCTTGCTCATCATAACTATACACTTAGTTAGTTTATTTAATACCTAGGAGCAGAGAAGAAGATTTTCAAAGAATTCATGTATTTTTACTATATAATCTATAGAGCCCCCCCCCTCCTCAACACCAGAACCCCTGACCCTGGGACCATAAAATTTACAATTTTGGTTGAGGCACTCTTGCTCATCATAACTATGCACTTAGTTAGTTTATTTAATACCTAGGAGCAGAGAAGAAGATTTTCAAAGAATTCATGTATTTTCACTTTATAATCAATAGAGCCCCCCCCCCCCCAACACCAGAATCCTTGACCCTGGGGCCATAAAATTCACAATTTTGGCTGAGACACTTGCTCATCATAACTATGTACTTGGTTAGTTTATTTAATACCCAGGAGCAGAGAAGAAGATTTTCAAAGAATTCATGTATTTTCACTATATATAATCAATAGAGCCCCACCCTAACACCAGAACCCCTGACCCTGGGGCCATAAAATTCACAATTTTGGTAGAGGCACTCTTGCTCATCATAACTATGTACTTAGTTGGTTTATTTAATACCCAGGAGCAGAGAAGAAGATTTTCAAAGAAATAATGCATTTTCACTATATACTTATTTAGCCCCGCCCTAGCACTAGAACCCCTGACCCCAGGGCCATGAATTTCACAATTTTGGTAGAGGACTCAATGCTGATTACAATCATGCAAACAGTTTGACTGCTTGATGTCCAGGAGTAAAGAAGAAGATTTTTAAAGATTGCATTAATTTTAGTGGTTTTGGCCCCACCCCTCAGGCCCCAGGGGGGCAGGGATCATGAAATTCACAATTTTTGTTTCCCTTCAGCCATAGATGCTTTGTGCCAAATTTGGTTGAAATTGGTGCAGTGGTTGCAGAGAAGAAGCTGAAAATGTTCAAATGTTAACACACGATGGACGACAGACGACGCACGACGACGGACGAAAACGGATAGCAATAGGTCACCTGAGTTTACTCAGGTGACCTAAAATTCCAAACTTTTACTTTATGGTAGATACTAGAACTTTTATACTTCACATAAGTTTTCTTTGTAGCAAGGCCTTTCATTGATTATCAACAACTTTGACCTTTTGATTTTGACCTTGGAGATTTCCGTACTTATGACGACTTAAACCGGCCATAATTTCCGAACGGTAAGGGCTCGGGCTTTCAAACTTAACTTATGTAATCCTTGTGAGGAAACCTTTTATTTGATATCAAGAACTTTGATCTTTGACCTTGACCTTGAAGTTTGACCTAGCTACCAGTACTTTTTAAAAAACTTTAACATACTTTTGTCATACGTGGGCATCAGTATTTTACAAACATCTTGTTTACATCGTTAATAAATTTATGTGGAGGAAATTCATTTGTTGAACAAACTTTTTTTCTACTAGCAAGCTTTGTATCAAACTACAGATACTGTGAACACTGAGCTCACTAAATGACACCCCGCCTCCTATATGATTATGATGGCAAAGTCCATGTTTTGCTCCAGCTAGCTCGGAGACCCGAAATACATGTAAGTGTAGGATCAAAAAGTAAAATTAAAGGTAATAATTATAATACTATGTAGCACGCATCCCGAGAGTATTCCATTAGTTCCAAAACGGCAAGTGTAATTACAGACCCTGAGACGTGCTACTACCCCAAAAAAGCGTGTGAATTTCGTGCGCTTTCCGTTTCGTGCAAACCGTGTAGCGTTTCGTGTAAACCGTGCAGCGTTTCGTGTAAGCTCAAAAGCGTTTCGTGCAAACCGTGCAGCGTTTCGTGTAAGCTCCAAAGCGTTTCGTGCAAACCGTGTAGCGAGCGTGCGAAAAGTGTGTGAGAAACGTGCGACTTCCGTGTAAGAACCGTGTGAGAAACGTGCGACTTTCGTGCAAGAATCGTGTAAGATTCATTCGGAAGTCATTTCATTTTAAATATGGCTATCGATGGGTCAGGATGTAAAATTCTATTAGTATTTTATTATTGAATTAGTTATGCTTGTGATATTATAGGAGTAAAAACAACAAAAAAAATGGAACAACAAAATGAAATTAAACGGTAATGTATAATTTATATTTGTTTGATTAATTTTCCTTCTATAGAAAATGTGTTCAAATTAATCAACTATGTACAACAATTTTAAGGGCATTGGATTCAATATACTATCAACGCGATCATTTTTTTTTGATGGCTTATCAAATATTTTTTTACATTTGAAACGAATTTAATACTTTTTAATACATAAATACCGGTATTGTTTTTTTTTAATTTATAAGCAAAAATTTATCAGTCTCACCGCTCTTTGCCGGCTCTTTACATTTGAAACCATGTTACGTCATTTAATACTTTTTAATACATAAAAATTATAATACGAAGTTTTATCTATATAAAATTAAAACTTGTCAAAAAACATAAATAGGATTTTATAATTTTAACTCACATGCACTAAAACGACCACATCTTTATAACACGCTGCGGGGATTCTGACAAAACCGGACCGTGGTATTAGGATTGAAAAACTCACTGTCAGTGTCTTATCATTTATAATTAAATTTTTTTTCTCACTAATACAGTCTTTCATTTTTTGTTGTAACTTTCAATCTAATGTTAGATTAAGCAAACGCTTAATTTTCTTTTCTTTTTTAAATCCTTTGTTAAATGTGTGCGCAGATACACCCCTTAAAAATGTATTGGAATCTTCTTTCCGCCTTTCAATTGTGATCAAGGTCATTTACAACAGCGATCACGGGCTCCGAGTGCATGGCAACTGAGAACCTGTTTTGCTATATGTACATGTTGAGTTCACAGCTTAATGACACCTGAAAATTACGACTGAATTTTATTCTTTTTTTAAATGAAATGGTTCTATAAATATTTAATGGGTACAACTTATAAATCAGCCGATTTCATCTTTTATTTGTAAATCCGAATTTCTAGCCGTAAACAGTAAAATAAACAGAACTGATTTGGTAGTCTTTTCATGAATATCATGTAAGAAAAGCTTAGGAGTAAATCATGAATAATTGTATATTATTTGTTTTATAAAAAATCACGTACTTTTTATTTCATCTAAGATATTTCAGTTTTCTTGTAATATACCTGAATGCCGGTGTAAAGATCGATCTATATTGTATGTACAATGTATAGTCAAATGCCGTGACTATTAATAAATGTACACTTATATACATATGTTTAGTCCTGTTTTGAAATGAAGGATTTTACAGTATGATGGGTATACTGATGTTATTTGATAAGCTTCATGTAAAAAGAGAATAGAATAGATTAATAGATCACATTAACCCCCCCCCCCCTTTACCGGTTTCCCTCCTATTGATAATGCTTGCGTAAAATAAGAAGAATATTTAAAAATGTATCAATAATCGTTAGTAGAGTATATAAGCAAATTTTAATACTAATCTAAAATCAAAATCACGAAAAATAATCCGCCTACAATATAATCAATATTATTAAAAATCAATGAGTTTATTTGTGTTTAATTTATTAAATTATACTCGTAAAAATATTACATTGAAATGAATGACTAATGCCTATATATAAGAATTGTATTTTATTAAACAGTCATTCATGATATTGGCATTTCGTTTTTAAACAGTTGCATAAATAAATAAATAAATTTGAACTGACAATTATTTATCAATTAATTACAACTGTCAGAGTAT
Source organism: Saccostrea cuccullata (assembly GCF_032062105.1). NCBI lineage: Eukaryota > Metazoa > Mollusca > Bivalvia > Ostreida > Ostreidae > Saccostrea > Saccostrea cuccullata. The sequence goes on along the minus strand of NW_026937933.1, from coordinate 73,397 downwards.
TAAATATTTCTATCGGTTTATATAATACAAGTGTACTGAAATTTAATTCAAACAGCTGCTTAATGTTGCTTTGTGAAAGATTTCCTTTGAATTAATGATAAAACGGTAATAATGCCCGAAATATTCCGAGTAGAAATATCCAAACTGAGGCCAAAACGTGCGAGAATCGTGCACAAAGCATGTAAGAAACGTGTACAAAGCGTTTCGTGCAGCCTTTCGTGTAAACCGTGCAGCCTTTCGTGCAAAGCGTTTCGTGTAAACCGTGTAGCGTTTCGTGCAAACCGTGTAGCGTTTCGTGTAAACCGTGCAGCGTTTCGTGCAAACCGTGTAGCGTTCGTGTACCGTTCGTGCAGCGAGCGTGTGGGGTAGTAGCACGTCTCAGGGTCTGTAAGTTCACATTGAAAATTTCATAGGCTGTATGTAATTTTACTCAAATATCATTGAAATGGAACAAAATATTAGTTGTTCTGTAACTCATCAAGATCGATACACCGACATACCAAAATTCAGCTCAATATCTGCAAGAGGTTGGAAAAAAGTTTGGAAACTATTACACTTTAAAAGGAACAATATTTCAAAAGTTATTGCTAAGGTTAAAGTTTTTAAAAAGTATGTAAAACTCCAAGGCTAAAGGGTCAAAGTTCTAGGTATCCAATGAAAGGTCTTGTCACAAGTATTAAACATGTAAAGTATGAAAGCCTTAGTCCTAACTCTTCAAAAGTTATATTCAACGTTTGTTTTTAGCTCTACTGGTCAGAGACCAGAAGAGCTTATGCGATAGTAAGGTGTCCGTCGTCCGTCCATCTGTCTGTCTGTCCGTCTGTCTGTAAACAATGTTTCAAAACGCTACTCCTCCTACAGTTTTGATCTGATTTTAATATAACTTGGCACACAAGTAGACTACACTAAGATACATAAAATAGTGCATGGGTTTTTGATTTCGATGAGCCATGTTGCCATGGTTACTAAAAATAGAATTTTCTGTGAAATTCCTTTAAAATGCTACTCCTCCTACAGTTTTGATCTGATTTCAGTATAACTTGGCACACAAATAGACTACACTAAGATACATAAAATAGTGCATCGGATTTTGATTTCGATGAACGGTGTTGCCATGGTTACTAAAAATAGAATTTTCTGTGAAATTCCTTTAAAACGCTACTTCTTCTACATTTTTGATCGGATTTCAATATTACTTGGCACAGAAGTAGACTACACTAAGATACATAAAATAGTGCATCAGTTTTTGATTTCGATTAACCATTTTGCCATGGTTACTAAAAATAAAATTTTCTGTGAAATTCCTTTAAAACGCTACTTCTTCTATAGTTTTGGTCTGATTTCAATATTACTTGGCACACAAGTAGACTACACTAAGATACATAAAATAGTGCATCGGTATTTGATTTCGATGAACGGTGTTGCCATGGTTACTAAAAATAGAATTTTCTGTGAAATTCCTTTAAAATGCTACTCCATCTACATTTTTGGTCTGATTTCAATATTACTTGGCACACAAGTAGACTACACTAAGATACATAAAATAGTGCATCGGATTTTGATTTCAATGAACGGTGTTGCCATGGTTACTAAAAATAGAATTTTCTATGAAATTCCTTGAAAACGCTACACCTTCTACAATTTTGGTCTGATTTCAATATAACTTGGCACACAAGTAGACCACACTAAGATACATAAAATAGAACATCAGTTTTTGATTTCGATGAACAGTGTTGCCATTATTACTAAAAATAGAAATAAATATCTGTGAAATTCCATTAAAACGCTACTCCTACATTTTTGGTCTGATGGCAATGACTTCTTTTCTCATCCTTTGTTATAAGTACAAACTAGTAGAGCTACAGTCTCGACAGAGACTTCTGGTTAAAAAGTTGGTTAAACTCCAAGGTCAAAGTACTTGGTATATCAAATGAAAGGTCTTAGCTTGTCACGAAGAATAGATGTATATGAAGTATGTAATATCTAGTATCTATTTTTCAAATGTTACGGCCAAAGTTTAGAATTTTTGTGTAAAAGAGTGTCAAATTCCAAGCTCAAGGTCAACTTTGATAAAGAAAGGTCTTGTCACAAGGAATGCACATGTAAAATATGAAAATTATATCTCCATTTAAGCAAAAGTTATGGGCAAAGTTTTTGCGGACAAACAAATAGACAGACAGGTGGACGGACATAACAAAAACCATATGCCCTTGAATTTTCGATTACGTGGCATAAAAGCATTTGCTGCAGAACTGTAGTTCTCCGTTTGAGAAAATTCGGACCGATAATCCAGAGAGCTACCGATCCGAGCGTTGTAAAAACCTTCAATTTACGCCGCCACTTTTCGTCACTCACTTGGAATATTATTTCTTGTATATAATGCTTTCAACTGTTTTAGAAATTGTATTTTATAATTATCCAGTACAATCAACGCCTATTCCTGATATTTCATTTACCTTTGAACGGTTTTAAAAGGTCGTTTGTGGTTACAGACGTTGAAATGGGAATCTTTTAAACGGAAATTTGAAAATTATATAGGACTGTTTTGTACCGCTGAAAGGTGAATAAACTATCAATATAACATTGTAGGATAAAAAAAATTATTAATTGTTGAATACCATTCTAGAATTGGGGGAAAGCATAGATTGCAAGAAATAATATCTTAGGTGAGCGACAAAAAAGCGGCAGCGTAAATCGAAGATTATAATTACAAATCAATGCTTGGCTCTGTAACTCTTTAATTTTTCTATCCAAATTTTCTCAAGCAGAGAAATAGTTCTGTAGCTAAAAAGAATATGAACACTTAAATATTAATTACATGTACCTTGTGATAAAAATTTACAAATCTGGACTCATATTTTGGCTCCTCCTGCAACCGGAGGTCTCCGATAAATGTTGTGTTGCCTATCCTTGGTGTCACTATAATTGTAACAAAATTATAAGAATAAAATTCCTTTTTGATTTTTTTGGTCGAAGCCAATTATATCTGGACAGCCTAAAGTGATTTACCCATACAACGTTAAAGATTTAGGTATACTGTAAAAATTTTGAATTAAATAGGTTGGAGAAACTACAAAATTTTCAACTTCGTTATTTCATAAGTCATTTAAGTAAAAAGATCAACAACTTTTCTAGGCTTTTTTTGTTTGTTTGTTTGTTTTGTTTTGTTTTTTGTTGTTGTTGTTTTTAATTACGATTTTGATATTTGACGTGCCAGATTATGTCAGAACCGGCGCCATAGTAAAAAGCGGAAATTTCTGCTCTCAATATCCGATTGAATTCAAAATTTAAAACATGGCATTATGATTATGAGATTATAATCATTAGATGGAATAGACTTACAATTAATATTGTTCATTTCTTTGTTGCCTCTCGTAAAGAAATAGAAACGTAATAATGTACACATCTGGAAGAAAATATAATTGCGTTTTTCAAATCAGTTCTTAGCAAACAAAAATGAAAGTCATTCTAGATAATTTGTACACTTTTCGAATCATATTTTATTTGCAATCACTAAGTTAGATTATAAATTAACATGTAATATATAAATGTAGGTAAAGGTAATATTAATCTAAATGACACTAGCAACGAACAGTAATCATGATCAAATGGGGAGTAAAAATCATATAAGGAACAGTTGGCATTCGACTTCGTGCTAGTATTAATTAGATCATTTTATCGACCACAGATGAGACTTTTGATATCATTGTTTCATTGACTTGTTTCTATCATTCAAATTAAAAATCATTCAGTATTGAATGAATTGAGCTTTATTTCGTGTCAATAATTTAATCTGTCAACTTTGTTTATATTTAGAAATTCACCATAGTATTAAATGAATTGAGCTCTTTTCGTGTCAATAATTAGCTGGGGTTTGCTGAAAGCAAACTCCTGGCTATAGGCATCATGATCGACTGACTTACTATAAATAGCACGGTAAACAACAAACCAAAAAGCGTCAAAACAGACGCTTCCGATAAACAAAATAGTCCCATTGGGAGACGATATTCAAACAAATATTTTTAACATCCCAATCGTTGGCGTGAAGAAATAAGATATTTGCTTTATTGGGATAGTCTAGAAATAACAATTTGTGCATATACGCTGCTGAATGCATAATGTAAGCAAACTATTTTCAATAACGCGGCCTTTTCAGATGTTGAAATTGTCGAAGAGCTGCATGTTTCATATCTTTTTCGCCGATGTTATTTTAGTGGCTATATTCTGTTTTGATCTTTAGCAAATGAATAGTACAGTGTATTGGATTTCTAAGAATTAACATGCGTGAAGTCGCTTGACAATGTACATATATCAGTGTTTAGAACTACATATAGTTGACGATAAAAGTATACTGTTAGAATGTCTATAAAATACACATGTGCATAATCTTAACGATTTCAAGACTGAATTTTTAAATTATGAGAAAAAAAATGCTTATTGAAGAGAAAATATGCGAGAATTCCTTAGAAATATAATTATTATTTTTTATATCTTGGGGTCTGGCCTGTTAATTTTAATTACTGGTATATGGAATATTGTTTTAAATCATAATCATACAGACTCTACCTACTAAAAACCAATGACCAAAAGGAAAAAAATAAAATATATACTAATTTCAGATCAGACAATATAATCGAGCAATTAAAGTCCGGCTTTCAGTTCTTTCAATACTTCGATTAAATTTGTCAACTTTGATTATATTTAGAAATCCATCACAGAATTCCCATTTTTATTATTCAATATAGAAACACTTCAATTACCTCAGCCTCGCTGAATCGTTCCTTTTTAATTTTTTCTACGAGTTCCGTGGAATTTGCCGCACATAAGGCCTCTTCAGGTTTTCGACATCCTGTGTATTTCATCGTAAGATTTGGCGGAGGAATGATGCAGCTGTCCTTTTCCTGTTTCACCCACACATCAAATCTACCCTTTGTAGTATTCCCTTTATATTTTGTCAAGAACAAAATGATAAATAAATGTATAGCATACAAAGTCTTGCCAATGGAATACTGAAGTATACACTGCGAATCTATAAACAACAAAAAAAGGAGGAATTTTAGTCTTATAAGATATCCTGTCTGTATTAGGAAGAAATACTCAAATACTGGAATAAATCTAGGACCGGCACGAAATATCGATAACACATGTATCGATTCTGTGTGAGGACGTCTATTACAATGTACGTGCATATTGATAAATGCACGTATAGCGAAGTATCGCAACACACTTTTCTTCGGTCACATACTGAACATTATGGGTTTGATATTGAAAATAAATGCGTTAAATATTAACATGTATAAAACAAATTTATTTGTTAATTTTTTTACAACAGATATACTAATTATTTGAATGAATTCTTAATTGTGAAGAAATCTTTGATACAGTTAGATACAAATAAAAGTTTTTATAACCAATTAAATAAGACATCGATCGTGATACATTTCGTATAACGACTCAAATATCGTGGTACATATCGATATAGTATACAGTTAAAGTGTATCATTGAGGGTGTTAGCAAGATTCCAGTTCCCCAAATCCAGGACTATTTGCCAAGGCGCAGCCGAGGGAAATAGTCCTAGTCGTGGGGAACTGGAATCTTGCTAACTCCCTCAATGATATAATTTTTAACTGTTTTATTATACCGATACAAAAGTTTTTAAAAAATGATGGAGGATTACGAATGACGGGGAATTAGCTTCCGGACTACCGCACAGTGATTAGTCCATTATTCTACCTAAAGAGATACGGATAACCGGGAAATTAGCTTCCAAAGCAGGGATTAGCTCATTTGACTAACGCACGGGGACTTGCCCATTCAGAGAGATTTCTAGGGAATTATTCATATTTTACTGCCTAACTTTTATACAGGAAAAAATCAGTAGAGGTATGATAAAGAGTTGTATCGTCCAAGCTCTTGGAATCACTTGATTGGTTTACGATAAACTTCTACATACCATGCGAATAATTTGCTTCGAAAAAATTTGTAACACAAAAAAATTTCCAGAAAAACTAAAATTATTCATTATTATAATTATAACTTTTCATACCCTCACGTGCAGACATACCGAAGTTTAGATATTTAAGAAAAATGAGCAAGACCCCTCAAATACTAATCTGCCAAAGTAAGTTTCTGTGTAACTTGAATTCGGAACAGTGGAACAAATTAGGTTTTACCTATGTACGCTAGGAAATTTCCTGATCCCGAGATCGTCATTGTTAGCCCACAGGACTGTACATTTCTAAAGAAGAAAGTTATAATATATTATATATTTTTTGAAATACCGTATGGCGGGTAATTTTAGCGGGGTGCTAATTTTGACTTATTTTGGCGTTTTAATGATAGTCCGCTAAAATTTTTACCGTTAAAATAGCCAGTACTCTTCTTAGTATTCATCTGCCAGTTAGCTAAAACCCTGCGTCCGCTAATATCAATTATGCCTAATTTATTGGCATACCTTTAAGCGGGCAAAACGCCAAATTTCACACCCGCCAAAAAAACCCGCTATACGGTATAAGTTCAAGTGACTCTGATGAAAAAGTTGTTCTTGTAGAGTACTTTAAGAATTGCTTGTTTTTCCTCTCCCGAATGACTGATTAATAAGTTCGACTCTAAACTTATTGCTAACGCTCTCGAGCGCTAGCAACCACGTTAGTCCAAATTCCTGGAACGCATGCTCGGCTTCACGGCCGTGCATTCTGGGAAAAACTGTGAAAACTACTATAGATAGACCGTGCGACGATAATTTCGTTGTATCATTAAATAACTTTGTTTATTTATCGTGTAGCTTACACTTTAAAGATAACTACATACTTGTAATACTTCAAAGAGCTCGGTTCATATCATGCATAAAATGGCCCTGTAGATATACCAAATGATTAATGAACACTTGATGTTTCATTTGAAGCATTGAAATAAAATAGAGACTTAGTGCTTTCATTTCCTATCAAAACTTTTCTTCTAAAAGTCCAGGTCTAGGAGAACTGGCTTTTTGAACTTGCAATGTTCTTTGAATTTTAAGGTAAAAGATATATTTGAGTACTTTCAATGAAGAAAAGTAATATGAGCGCACTTTCTGAGCTAAAAAATAAAACATGCCTTTTTATCTTAAGAAACAGTTCTATCATTCACGATCTTTCTCGGTAACAAAATGGAGACGAAACGTCAGGAACTCTCAAATCCTTTGAAACAAGTTATAATGTCAGCGATTGCAAGAAGTGTCAATAGGTCTCTGGCTTCAGTGTACCGTTTTGTACAAATATCAAGACACAGGATCAGTGGAAAATTTGCCAAGATCAGGTTGGCCTCGTTCTATCGACGATCGGGACTATTGGAGGCTCCAGAGGATTGTTAATAGAGACCGGAGAGCACCCTTAGTGAAATTACAGCGCGATTTAATGAAAACAGAGCAACATCTGTGTCTCAGAAGACTGTCAAACGTAGACTTAAAGAAAATGGTTTCACTAGCTAAGAGATTTGTATAACAAAAAAGTTGTGATTATACCCGCACTTTCTAAAGAAAGTTCGGGTATATTGTTGTTACTCATGTCCGTCCGTCTGTCACACTTTTCTTCCCTGAACTCCTCCTACATTTTACACAGTAGCTTAATCATCTTTTGGGAGATGGTTGGTGGTGTCATGTAGATGTGCAGTAAGGTTTCGGAATTTTGATTTTGCCCCGGGGGGTCAAATGGGGGTCGAAAAATGATGTTTTTTAAGCTAAAAACCCCGTCTTCCCTGAACTCCTCCTACATTTTACTCAGCAGCCTAATCATCTTTTGGGAGATGATTGGTGGTGTCATGTAGATGTGCAGTAAGGTTTCGGAATTTTGATTTTGCCCCGGGGTGTCAAATGGGGGTCGAAAAATGACGTTTCTTATGCTAAAAGCCCCGTCTTCCCTGAACTCCTTCTACACTTTACTCAGTAGCCTAATCGTCTTTGGGGAGATGGTTGATGGTGTCATGTAGATGTGCAGTAAGGTTTCGGAATTTTGATTTTGCCCTGGGGGGTCAAATGGGGGTCGAAAAATGACGTTTCTTATGCTAAAAGCCCCGTCTTCCCTGAACTCCTTCTACACTTTACTCAGTAGCCTAATCATCTTTGGGGAGATGGTTGGTGGTGTCATGTAGATGTGCAGTAAGGTTTCGGAATTTTGATTTTGCCCCGGGGGGTCAAATGGGGGTCGAAAACTGACGTTTTTTATGCTAAAAGCCCCGTCTTCACTGAACTCCTTCTACATTTTACTCAGCAGCCTAATCATCTTTTGGGAGATGGTTGGTGGTGTGATGTAGATGTGCAGTAAGGTTTCAGAATTTTGATTTTGCCCTGGGGGGTCATATCAGTAGCCTGATCATATTTTAGGAGAGTTAAATATTTTGAAAATTAGGTAAAACATCAACATCATAGGGTAAAAAATCATAGCATGCTGGGAAACATCTTGAATTCTTACGAGTATTGTACATGTCAAATGTGAAAGTTATTATCTCTTCTCAATCCAAAGTTAAAAGCAAATGCAATATTTTGAAAAGTAGGTTAAGCTTCAAGGTCAAGGTCACAGATTCATGATAAAGTTAGAAAGGTCTTATCATAGGTAATAATATACATACATCTTTCAAAATGATGAATTTAAAACAATGTAATTTTTTTGCAAGTAGGTCAAACTTCAAGGTCATGGGTAAAAAAAATCATGGCATTGTCACAGGTAAATACTAATTATACATATGTTTAATACAAATGCCTTGTCTCTTCTCATTCAATAGATATGACTGTGATGACCAAGGTTAAATTGACAGACTGACATACAGATGTACATATACTGATTTCAATGTGAATTGTTAAAAATTGGCCCTGTGGTTTTAGACAAGTTAAAAATGTAAAGTTTCCATACAAACAAATGGACGACAGACGTAATGTGATAAAAAAAAAACTGAAAAGCTCAAATGAGCTAAAAACATAGGATTCACATGTATTTTGTAAAGGCTACCATGATTACAGTATTTGAAAAGCTTTTTTTTTTTTCAAGAAATTTTTTGAGAAACTGAAAATGTATGATATATGTATCCATTGTTGAAAAAACTGAACATTTCAGAAAACAGTATCATTGAAAATAGTTAATCAAGGTGTTTTGGGTAGCAAAATAAAGCTAGTAAACTTTTATAGCTAATTCAACCACAGAACTTAGTCAATTTTAAGATGCACAACCTTTTCAAATCTTATAATACATGTAATTATTTATAAAATATTTATGTAATCATTTCTGATTCAAGAGTGAACAAGAGATACAACCAACATGTTCATGTTTTATGTTATTTTTAGTAATTTGTTTGTTTGTTGTGAAAACATTTCTCTCTGGAATTTTTCCCTCATATGGAGACACCGCCGCTTTAAAGTAATGAAGACAAGATGTGTTTGTTAAACACTGATGCCCACGTATGGCAGCTTATGGCGAAGGTTGAAGTTTCTCAAATGTATGTCAAACTCAAAGGTCAAGATCCTTGTCACAAGGAATACACATGTGAAATATAAAGAAATCCCTAGTACTTCCTGTTCAAAAGTTAATTGACAAGGTTAATTTCTTTTTTTTTTAAATGGGTCTAACTCTAGGGCCAAGGTCAAACATATTTATACCTGTTGAAAGTTTATAATGAATACACATGTTAAGCATATGAAAACCCTAGCACCTACTGATAAAAAATTTAATCCAAATTACTGATCAAATTTCTGCAGACAAACAGTCAGACATTATTTATAAACACAAGAAACAAAATAGATATATATAGTCAAATGAAAAAAAAATTCTATTTTGGAGTCACACAAGATCAATTGCAATTTCATGAACAGAAAGTGGCTAGGGAGATTGGATCCCCCCCCCGCTGGAGTTTGCTTTCTTATTTAAATGAGACTATAGATACTGAAGCAAACAAAAAATTACTTTGGTCATCATCCCCCTTAGAAAACATTGACCCCACGACCCCACTATCATTGTTTTTATTTTGTTTTCAGTTTTTTGTCTTTGCTTGTGAGAAAATTCTGGGCTGACATTTTTTTGACCGAGGTGTGAACCCCCTCCTGAAAAAAATCTGGATCTGCACCTGTAACTGAATGTCACATCGACAACGGAAGATAACTTCACAATGTGAAATCCGATTATACTGTGGCATGCGATGATCTTTGAACTTTAACCTAATCTAAATTTTGCATTTCGGTTCATTTTACCCCAATCTAATACTTAAACTTGTACTTACAGACTGTCATAGGTCCTGTGAACTTCATGAAATATATAATCCAATTATAACACAAAATGATTTTTCAATACACATCACACTGCAGCATGTGCATGCTATCCTATTTGACAAACCTTGGCTAAATGCAGATGAAGCACGAATCGGCCGAGGTGTGCCGAGTGGTGCTTAATCTAAAAATATATGATAATGGGTGACGCAACCCAATGTGATGTAGAAATTTTCCAAAAGGTGTTTACATGTAAACATGTATACCCGGTGGTTCAAGAAAAAATTTTAAAATTAATTCATAACAAACTATGTTTTAACATAACTTTTCCATCTTCATGTGTATCCTATTAAAAAAAAGTACGGTTCGTGAGAGTGTGTGTGTGTGTGGTTTTGTTTTTTTTTTGGGGGGGGGCATTATTAAATTTAAAAAGGTACCAATTATGAGCAAAACATTTTTTAAAATCTAATTTACACATAGGCGTCTGAACCGGGGGGCTTAACCCCCCCCTTTTTTTGCAAAGATGGACATTTTCTATGTATTGAAAATTGGGGTTTACCTTTTTTGTTGGTTTAGCCCCCCCCCTCCCCACTTTCAATTTCCTTCCGACGCCTATGAAGCATATAAAATACATATAAGAGGCACTGAGTCATAGGTCACATAGTCACAGGGTCTGAGAATGTTATACTCAATGTGACGAATACATGTACTGTGTAAATTATAGAATTATTTGACTTTTTCCTTGGAAGCCTTTAAGCCTAATATATGTACGAGTGTGTATTTAGAGGCAAACACCTTAGTGCGGGTATTACTGTCTCATGACAGCATCTAGTTAAATTATTTGCGGACGACACCACTTTATATATTGTTGAAAACCCGACTATCGCAAGTACAATTTTAAATAGTGATCTCGACTAAATCCATAAATGGTCTAATCAATGGTTAGTTACATTTAATCCCCAAAAAACTGAAAGTTTAACAATCAGTACCAAACGTAACCGAACTTCACACCCAGACTTGTATTTGAATGCATGTTTGATTTTGTACTGCATTGTATGACTGTGTTTATTCCTCATTTACCATCAATGTTAATTCATGTTATGATATCTCTCTCTACAGTTTTTTTTTCTTCTCATTTTTGTTTCATCTTTATTTCTTATCTGTTATTTTTCCCATTATAATTGTCATTCAACAAGGGCAAATGTTAATTTATAGTTGAAAGTTAACTTAAGGAAACGGATTAATATAAGTTGTTACAACTTGTTTCCGAATCCTGTTTGTACTATGTATCGTGTATATATGATGTCTAATTTAAATGAATTAAAGTTTAAACTAAGTATATGTCAAACAAATAACGTTGATGTTAACGCATCCATTGAAAACTTTCACCTATTTCCATTTTATCTATTGCAGATGATAGCATCATGAAAAATATTAAGAATTCCGTGATAATATTTCTACATCGTAAAGGTAAGCTACTCCCTTGTTGACTAGTTTTGACCCTCGTTTTTTAATAAATTATAAACATCCGTGTCAGGGTGGGGGATATCAATATCATTAACTCTGAAATATTTACTAGTATTTATTTCCTTTCATTTAGTCTTAATATATTATACCACTAATAAAATTCTTTAAAATTCATAAAGTGATTTGGTTTTAATGGTTGGGAATGTAGTATTTTCTGGACTCAATGACAAAAAAAATTAAAGACATATTTTCATCAGCATTTGCATTTCACTTATTTGTTTTTAGAAACATTTTTCTATTTCAGGTAGAACATTACTAAAAGTCCTAGCAGTGGTGCTATTCGTTTATTTCATCTCCCGGAAATTTCATTGCATGGTCTTTAGACTAGAAAATGCAGTTTGCATTTCGATCACAGGACGTATGGCCAATGCTATGTTCCAGGAGGCCTTTCTTTATTCATTTTCAAAAAAGAGGCATAACTCTGAAGTAGTATTTAGCAGTGAAAACCCTCTTGCTGACATATTTACCTTAGACGGTTTGAACTGGAGGTACGATAATACATATTCTTGCTCGTGTTATTCTCTGTACCAGGATAAATGGAACTGCGCCTATGATGAATCGTTAGAAAATCTCAAACTTCCTCTGCAAGTCTGGGGATTTTTTCAGTCTTGGAAATATTTCAAAGGTGATGAAGAGGAAATTCGCAGAATGTTTACCTTTCAACCCCGTCTACAAAAAGCAGCCAAGGATCAACTGGAAACCATAGTTGCTTCTTTTGCAAACAAAGGGGTGACTGAGAAGACCGTTCTAGTAGGGGTCCATGTACGAAGAGGAGATTACGTGAACAAAAAAGAATATTTCTTTATAGACTACGGTTACAATGTGGCCACTGAAGCCTATATTCATAATGCCATAACCTTTTTTCAAGAAAAATATCAAGATGTTCTCTTTATTGTGTGTGGTAATGGCGTCGCGTGGGCTCGAGAGGTTATGAAGAGTTATGAAAGGGTCCACTTTGTGAACGATATCTCTCCCCCACGAGACATGGCCCTGCTTACTAGGACCCACCACACTATAATGACGGTGGGGACCTTCGGGTGGTGGATAGGGTGGTTAACAAACGGCACCACCGTGTACTATAAAAATACCTATCAAGAAGGCACACACTTCAGTAAGGAATTTAATGGCGGTACTAAGGATCACTTTATAGCAAATTGGATTGGTTTAGACTGATAGTTTTATTCAATAAGCATAATAAATTTACCCTTTTATTTTTTTTATGCAGCTGTACACAATTTTACCTGATTTTGTGATGATGTCTCAAGCAAAGGTGTTCACCGTAGATGAGTTCGTTTTCCTTTATTTTTGTAATCATGTTCTGGATTTTAAAATCATTTAGTTAAGTTTTTTCACTGTCATTATAGTTTTAGTGTTCTTTTTAACTCTGACTATGGCAGGTACAGAGCCTAAATAATAACATCAGCATTAATAAATAATTATACAAATATAAACATTAATTCTTAAAAATACATCCATTTTAATTGATGGGCTGCAAAAAGCTTATCATAAGGTTATCACAATATTTAATCTAGGCTAAATTAAAAGAATTATTCTCAATTTTACTCACAATGGTAATGCACAAAGTTAAACATTAAAAAATCCATAATGTAACAAAGTTACTTAAGAATGGGTTAATTCGAGAATCCGCAAAATCAAATTACATGTATATAATACTTATTTTGTTTATTAGTTGTTTAAATGGGTAAGGTATGGAAGTGTGTTAATAAAAATTAGAATACTTTTCTAAATGCATCATTACTGCATTTTTTTTTTCTAACAGTGCATACAGATTTGATTTGTCAGTGTAGAAATAGCGTGATCGAGGGTATATTAAATATATACGTCAGCTTTCTTCAAATAAAAAAAATTAAGATATAATAAGAGTTACTTGTTACATGTATCAATACTGTTTTGACTTTTGAAATGACCATGGAATTGATGTTTGATCAATTCAATCTAAATTTTTTTTTCTGAAGTTTACTTCTGGTGTTGATCATCATTTTTTAACAAAACTATCTAGAGGAACGCAAGTGTCGCCTGCTTTTAGTTTCATATTTATCCACGGATAGTAACAGAATAAGACTGCGATTGAATCTGATAATCAAATACAAATCCTTAACCCCTAAAGCTAAAATGGATATATTAATAAAATTAAATTAATAATTCATCAATTAATAAATAAGTACGTGATTTCAACAATCATTTGGTCGCCCGTGTGGCACAGTGGTTAGAGCGTCTGCTCTAAAGTCGCGAAGTAAGGACTTGATCCGTACAGTGGGACGTGGAGACCGGTCCTTCGGATGAGACCTTATAAACCGAGGTCCAGTGTCGCAGTAGGTGCTGGCACGAAAAAGATCCCTCCTTGCTCAATGGCCCTGCGTGCCGAGTATAAGACAAAATTTGCAGCTCTCCATCGTCAAGTAGTGGCGTCTCCATATGAGTGAAAAATTCTTGAGATGGACGTTAACAATATGCAATCAATCAATCAAAAGCTTCTTGAAATATACCCGGAAATGATACTTTAACATACACACACAATCTTTGAAATTACCTTGACCATTGACAGTTTGAACTATAAAAAAAATATAGGGGTCTTCCTTAGGCCATAGGGAGTGGTGATATAACATGTCATTGCAAAAAGACAAGGTATCTCCGGATATAGTGTGCAAACGAAAGTGTTTAAAAAGGCAGAAATTTTGAGTTTATGACCTCGACCTTTGAACTTTTGACATCAAAATCAATAGGGACCTACCTTAGTCGTGAGCATTTGTACAAAAAATTATTGCAAAAGCTCAAAGTCTTCTTGAGATATCGCGTGGAAACCAAAGTAATATATTTTGCACATACATGTATATAACTAGCTGCAGAACTGTAGCTCTCCGAAAAAAAATGAGAGACCGGAGAGCTACAGCTAGTGCCACCCATTAAAAAAAACTGAATACATGCATTTATTACGCACAAAAAGTTGCGCTTGGTTCTGGATTGATTCTTCCAAATTCTTACCTCAATTGCAAAGCAAGCTAGATTTCAAAAAATTCCTTACTACTCTATCAAGTACTCTCGTAGTTTATATCTGCATGAAGCTCGTTGAACCGAATTATCTTGCAAACCAAAATGGCAGTATAAATAGACAAAAATTTTCGATTATCTCAATTTCAAGGCCAGGAGGGCTATCAACAACAATTATAAGGATTTTTTTGTTGTGGAAACAGTGAAAGAATATGTAAGGAACAAAAGGTAAGTAATATTTCGAGATGAAAGTTTTAAAAACACGGAGAAATAAATCGAGAAACAGCACACTTTTTTGTGTGCAATAAATATACATTTTTTTCAATGGGTGGCGCTGTACATGTAGCTCTCCGCTTTGTCAATATATTTTTTTGGAGAGCTACAGTTCTCAGCAAATATTTAGCTTGGCTTATGGCTTTTACATTTTACCTTGATTGCCGACATGGAATAATGCGACATCTAACTCCGAATACGACATTGTCCAGACATTTAAATTACTATTATTTCTACCAGTGATTTAAAAAAATATATATCATAACACATGCGTGGTGGGATTTCTTTGCATTATCACATTGTTTGATGTTGAACTCACAAGTCTGCATCCTTTGGAAGAATGTTAGGATTTTTAGTCCCATCAATTATCCCACCTTTATTCCATGTGTGAAAATGTGTCATCATATGGGATATTTTCTCCTGTGGGATTTTTTTTCTTCCACAAATGTCCAAATTGGATAAATGTCACGGACATTGACAATGAGACATTTCTCCAATACATTGTTGAACTTTGAATATTTACATTTGCTGATGTCTTTCCTTATTTAACAATGCTAGCACTAATAAAATTGAAATTCAATTTTCAATGACATGCAGTTGGTCACATGATCAGACATTCTTGCGTATGGAAAGCAAATTGCACGAGCAATTTGGAAAGTTCTGACTGTGACGTCACATGACGTCGTGGATATTTTACATAACTAGACCACGGAACCGCTTACGATCAACGACAATTATATGCAAAGATGAAGTCACATACATGTATATATTCACGTTAGATATTGTCAAAATTTTACACAATGCATGGTGTCTAATTTAGCCTTTATTAAACAGTTCTAATAGTTGTAATAAGAAAATAAAGTCCGCCGAGAACCTGTTTTGTGCGTAATAACTCTCCTCATGCCGCTGTGCTAAAAATAGCGACATGTAATACAATAAACTATTTACATTCAGTGTAATTTTCCTTATGAAATCCATTAGAAATCTACGACGTTCAAATTTCTATAACACTCGCGAAACCTTGTCACCGCGCGTTAGAATACACAGTAGGAACTATATGCATTTTCAATACTCTAAGAACACTAAATTCTAAAATGTTTTATTTCAATTTAATGAAAAACTTTAAAGCGGCACAGTGAGTCAAAATCATATCTTAATTTTCAGATTCTGTAGCATACAGAGAAAGACTTACGAAAATTATGAGTATATAGCGAAGATATGACAATTCAACTGCAAGAATTGACTGCACAATATAAGTGCCGGAAAAACAAAGGTTGTATTAACCGTTTCGTTGCTTCGTATATGTCAAGGTCACGCTACTCTTATTTTTAGCTCAAACTTGTAAACAAAATTCAACTGGAGCATGCAAAGGTGAGAAATATGTTCTAACAACTTTTTAAAAAGATTGCATCAAATTTTTTGGTTTATTTATATTCATTCGTGGATACCTGAGACCATGGTAACTATGGAAACTTATCAAACACTTTTCTGCGCACGCGTATGATAGGAAGGAAGAAGTACCAGGCTATTTTGCAATATTTTCGTTCTGGGGCAGACAGAAATTATTTTTACTTTTATTTTTCCCCGTATAATTTTAATTTTTAGGTTCTGAAACCTGAATTTTCTGAAACCTAATACTTTAAGGAATTGAACAAAATTTACAGAGGTCATGCGAAAATTCTACATTTGCCAATTTTCCCCCTTGTGCGTCACTGTGCCACTTTAACCCTGAAAAATTAATGTAAAAATTAACGTAATGTGCGTTAAGAATTAATTTGCCACTTTTTTCCTCGCAATGTTTGTTTGTGTCATTTAACTTTGCAACGTCATCTAACGTCATTTGACGTCACAAACAGCTCTTACATCTATTAACAACGACAGTTTTGAAGGGGGCTAAATTCATATTTGAGATTAACGAAATAAGCAATTATGAAGAAGGAAAATTAGAGAATGTAAATATAAGCATTGAATTCATATTTTTGGATGTCTTCGGTCCTATAACACACCTGGTCGTGCCGACAAATTATCATAGCTAACGCGCGGTATTCAACTTTTTCGGCACGGCCAGGTGTGTCATAGGACCGAAGACATCCAAAAATATGAATTCAATGCTTAAATAAATACAAATAAAACAAACGGGGCGGGACACTTTGAGATGGCTGAGAGAGGCCCAAGGGTATTTTAGTATAAAATTACATGTACATTGCAAAAGCTCAAAATCTTCTTGAAATATCGCCCGGAAACGATAGTGCAGCAAACAGACAGAATATATAAATTTACGACCTTGAACTTTGACCTTTTGACCTCAAAATCAATAGGGGTCTTCCTTGGGCCACGGGGAGTTGTTATGTAAAATTTTATTGCATACGCTCAAAGGGTTCTCGAGATATCGCGCGGAAACGAAAGTGTTATAACAGACAGAATATGCGAATTTATGACCTTGACCTTTGACCTTTTGAACTCAAAATCAATAGAGTTCTTTTTTAGTCCATAGGGAGTTGCTATGTAAAATTTCAATTCGAAAGCTCAAAGGGTTCTCGAGATATCGTGTGGAAACGAAAGCGTTACAGACAGACAGAAAGACGGACGGACGGATGGACAGACGGACGGACGGACAGACCCAAATTAATAACCCCCACTTTTCAAGCGGGGGACAATAAAAGTTAACTTGACCTTGACCA
The DNA here is from genome assembly GCF_032062105.1 of Saccostrea cuccullata. NCBI lineage: Eukaryota > Metazoa > Mollusca > Bivalvia > Ostreida > Ostreidae > Saccostrea > Saccostrea cuccullata. Next base: position 55,678 of record NW_026937933.1, on the reverse strand, counting down.
TGTAGACCTTTGACCTCTTTTGCAAAATATACTGCAGGGAGTAAAATTTAACTGACATCTTTTGAATTTAGAGAGGCAGGAATATGATTACTAACATTTATACATGTTTATTAGCTCATGACAATAAAAAACTCATCATATTACGGAAATATTTTTTTTCAAATGCATTAAAATTTTTATTGTGAAAAATTGTAATAAACGTACGTTCATTATTTCCATATCATTTTACAGATTCTTATAACATTAAAATATATCAATGCGTGTCGTCATGTGGTGCAGCGATTAAAACGTTTGCACTGGAGTCACAGACCTGAAGACGTCGATCCTTACGTCACGGGTTCGAATCCCACTATAGGGCGTGGAGATCGGCCCTTCAGGATGACTGAGATCGTGAAACTGAGGTCCTGTGTTGCAGTAATTAAGTGCTGGCCAGAAAATTATTCCTCACTACTCAATGACCCTTAGTGATATAAATCTAGATTTGCAGTCCGACAAAGGCAATGAAGGTGCCTCAATGTGAGTGGAAATTCTCAAGAGGGTCGTCATTCATCCCAGGTAGCACAACAACATTTTCTAAAACGTTATTACAACGTTATTTTGTATGGTTTTTTAAACGTTATCATAACGTTTTTCAAAAACATTGTCCTGCAATGTTTGGAAAACATTTTTGAAAACGTTTTCAAAACATTTTTAAAATCGTTTTCAGAACATTTCTAACATGTTTTAAAGGATTAAAAAAAATTTACAACAAAAAAAGTATTGTACTTCCTATGGTTTTAATTGGTTTAAACTCTTTCACAAATATAATCCATGAACTCTTTTTTACATCCACACAGTCAATAACAGTCTTCTTAACAGGGAAGATTTGTCACAATTGAAATAAGAAAAAAAATCACAATATCCTTCTTCCTTTGGAAATCATCTGTTTGGCACTTGGACTTCTTTGTTTTCTTCTGAAAAACAAAGATATAGAGAATAATTTTAGAAGATTTAAAAACTATAAATATTCATAAATCCGATGAATTATACAAGAAAAGTGTGTATGTTTTTGGCAACAGTTCTATAAAATATATACTAAATAAACATGATGAATCTATCTCCGTTATGCATTCGTGTCAGGAAATTTCAAACATACCTTTAAAATTAATAAATCCCTCAAAGATGGTGTGTAGCAAACTTCATTCTGTCCAATTCCTCTCATAACATGTAATATTTAGTCTTTGCAAACAGCCGCTGTAAAATGAAAAATGATATTCATTTTGAGAATTGTAAATTGAAAAATATATACATGACACTGCATGTAAATACAAATCATTTTACATTTCCAAAAAGTATTAAACCAACTCGTTAAGCCCCCCCCCCCTCCACACACATACACACACACACACACAAACACGCAAACTCAACCTACTCGATCTATTTAAATCATGTTTTGAAGCTTTCAATTTGAAAATCTATCTCTAAGCCTGGGGTGATTATACTAAAGTACACATTAATAAAGAAAATTCACACTAGACACAAGACATAATACATATGTAAAATAAATGCACAACCATGATAAACTTCAATGATCAGTTTACTTCAAAAACAACCAATTAACCGCCCTCAAATATCCAAGATATATACAATCATTTACCATTGTTTACAGGGAATGATTCAGGCTTATACAAACACATGCAGCTATAATAAATACATGTATACACGATGAATACAACTTTAAATTCAACATACCACACGGTGATGTAAAATATTCCCTAAATCCTGTTCTTTGTCTCTCAAGAATGCTGTCCGGTTTTTCAAAATCTCGATAAGTTGACCTATATAGATCACGTGGAAATAGTTTGCAGCAAGGAGCGGTTTCATCAGCGCTGACCACGGCATCCCGCTGTGTCAATCAATTAACTTCTGATAAACGCGTTATCCAGGAGGAAATAATACAAGTGAATAGATGCACTGCATTACTTTGTTGAACTACATCACATCTTAGAAAAAATACTTTAAAATGGCTTTTTATATATTTTTCACAATTATTATTTTTTTTTTTAGGAAATCGATGTGGCATATAAAACAATTAAAAAGAACTGAATTAAAAACATTTTTGTTTAATTTTTTTTCCTTAATATGCTTTAAAAGATATCACCTAGTATTAATAACAAACAAACAAAAAAGTGAATACTAAATGTATATTTTTTAAGAATTGAAATATATAGAGATATTTGTTGTTTCTATAACGTTTTAACAACGTTTTACAAACATTTTAAGACAATGTTATATTCATGTTTTCTGGTATCATTTGTGATCGGAATTTATAATAAATTTCATTCAATTTAAAAATACATATTCTTAAAATTTGAGTCAACGTACACAACACACTGTGTATATTCTTAATATCATATTATGAGTTTTTAGAATAGTTTTTCTCAAACAATGGAATATGAAAACATTTTTATAATGCTTTTTAAGCAATAAAAAAAAATTCTTATTATGATTATAAAAATGTTATGCAAAAATGTTTTCTAAAAACTTCCTTCCAACCAGTATTAAACGTTATGAAAAACATTTTAAAAATGTTTTTGAGAAACGTTTTCTAAAAACGTCATTATAACCTAGATAAAACGTTATAAAAACATTTTTCAAACGTAATGTCAAAAACGTTTTGGAATAACATCCTTACAACTGGAATATAATGTTGTGAAAACGTTTTGTGCTACCTGGGATGCCACCGTCTATCAGTACTCACGGTGCTTTGATTTAGTACTAACTTCTTATCATGTCTTGTTCTGCAGGAAAGTTAATTACTCAAAATATTTGATTAAAGAATTATGATTTTCTTTAATCCTATTACCATGTTTTTCAATATTTCTTTGTAAACAACTCCCTGAGAACCCACGATACAGTGATTGCATCTAATACATCGGGTTCGAACGCAAAAAACAACGGTTCAACATTCATTGTTTTTCCACATGTGACACAAACAAACAGAGAGAGTCTGTTGAGGTGAAAAACCCTGAAGCTGCTAAGCGAATGCTAGCCATGTTCACATTTTACCTCGATGAACTTTGACAGAGGTGATAGTTTTATCAATTAGTTTTGTAATCGAATTCAAACAAGAGTTACCTAGCAAGCTGAAGTGAATTGAAAGGATAAAGTTCATTAATTGCGAAATTCCTCCAACAGGTCACAGCTAGTAAGCTAGTTCCCGGAATTCGCAATTTTATCAATAAAGTCCATAGAAATCACTCGATCGACCAATCCATGAGCTATGCTATAAAGATTTCAACTTTAGACATATATATATATATATACGCAATGTACTTTGAGATTTTCATGTGTTCTGCATTTTTTCAGACATTGAAGCCTTTCTGGCTCTGGGCCCGTGTAATTTTTTTTCTTACATGTATTAAGTGTATTTTATTTATACCCTGAAGTATAATTATTACAGCATAATTTATTTACTGTTCCTATGCAAACGAGGTACAAAAGTAAATGAAATAGATGGGTGCAAATATCTTTAAAAATGCTAGCTAATGACAAAAAAAGTAATGTATACAAATTACTGTGGATAGAAATAAAACAAACCTTTTTGAGAATGCATATGCCTTTTTTCACAAGAAATAATCCATATAAAGACAAAAATTCAACATATTCACTTTTTTTCTCGCTTCAAATTTACACACCATGTTACAATCGGAACTCTCTGGATTGTTCGTAGTAAATGCAGTCATACTTGCCAACCTCCAGCATGTAAAAATCTGGTCATGACCAGATTTGGAAAGTAAAAAATCTGGTCATGACGCGTAACAACATTCACGACATATTTACCATGATTAAATTTTATACATATATATACAAAGTATTTGTATATTGAGAATTCTTTTATTGAAAAAGGTTTTAATTTACTATGACAAAAAATTCATACATAATTTGATTAAATTAACATGTTAAAAAAGAGAATTGAAGGTTTCATATTTCAGTAATGACTTGAAGTAAGTGTGCATTTTTTTTTAAAGCCTTTTCACTTTCCAGTTTCTGCTAAATTTGAAAGTATACCACTGTATACCAATTTCAATTTTGAAGTTATTTTTCCTCTCTCTTAATTAATCAACTACTGCAATATGTTTAAATGTGAAGTTAGGCCTGCACTGTCTTCGATCACTTTATTTTATCTAGAAAGATTTTTTCCAAGATTCCATGATATGTACATAAATATCGTTTCTCTTTTTCTTGGTTCAATCAGAGACATGTGTTTCAATTTGTTCCTGCTGGCCCTGATAACAATCTAGTTCTATCGGAAGCCATTTTAATTGACTTCGAACATTGATTTGTCAAAACAACACCCAGTTAATTGTTTACACCTGCACTGATAATTAATCCATCGGCATTGTTTACGTAGATCTAAGCTTGGGTTGTAACTGGAAGTTAAAAGTGCAACCTAATTTACGAACCAAATCCGGAAATCTGGAGATTTTCGGGTTGTTCGGCAAAAATCGGGTGAAAAGCATGACCCGCCGGGTCATAAAAAATAATCGGGTTACGGGTTGAAAAATCAGGTGTGACCCGACGAAATTGGGTGAGTTGGCAACTATGAATGCAGTTAGTACATGTATGTGAGTTATTTACATGGAACGAATCATTAAACCAGGTCTATAGGACAATATTATCTTAACGATTCTATCTATAATGGTTCATTTGATATTTTATATTATATAATATATTATTATTTAATAATAATTATTGATAGTCGCTGCTTGATTTTTACCTGTTTTTCTCCATTACAGATGAGGACATCATGAAAACTTTTAATCTCAAGAATTCCATTTTTCAATTTCTGAATCGAAGAGGTGAGTTTTGTTAGATTTGCTTGCTTATATCCATCATACAGTCTATTTCAAAAGCACTGGTCCGTCTGACAAAACAGGTGAAAATCTTATTGGTCCGATGCACTTTCTAGTAAAATCGGTCCGTTTGTCCGAGGTTCGTTTTGGTTGGGTTTTAAATTATATATTTCCTTTTTTATTAGGGATGGGTATCGCCAAAAATTTCCTATCGCGATATATCACGATTTTTTCCCACAATATCACGATAATATCATGATATATTTAAAAGCAGTTCTTACAATTATTTTATATGAAAAGTCATTATTTTTCTTTAAAAAATATATGCTAGAAAAACGAAATTTTACTTTCTTGAAATTTTTATGTATATAAAATCAATTATGTTTGGACAGTAAGATGCCATTCTTTTCACTTTTTACAACATTTTTTACACTTTCTGTAATTGTAATTTGAAATATTGAACTAAAAAATGAATAATTTCTGGACTTTATAACATGTACCTAAAGACCGGTATTTAGATCTCCGTATCACGATACGTATCACGCAACAAAAAATCGTAATATACCGGTATACCGATAAAATCGCACATCCTTATTTTTTATCATATAGACGCTTTAACTAATACAAAAACACATTATTAAAAACATTTTGTTGATTGTGATTGTTTTAAAACCTACTTCCGCCACAATGTCTCTAAAATATTTTGATGGGACAGTAGCACGGAAGAAAAAGAAACATTTCAGTTGATCTTTTAATGTGTTGTCTGTTTATTGATTCATATGCTATGAAGTAACATCATTATGATCATTGTATGATTAAAGTTTTGGACCGGTGAAAAATCATTTGGTCCTGTGAAATTGTGTGAACTGTCTGTCCGAATGTCCTGTGGCAATTTTTCTTTTTCGCGAAGACTGATCATAGTTAATTTTTATCATTTAGTAAGTTTTTACCAAAATGAATCTTCAATTATATACAAGTACAATGAAGAACTAAGGACAGAAAATGTACATAATGTATTCATATTTCTAATCTCTGTAGGTTTCTCTTGTCTGGGATTTTCAGTGTTGTAAAGTAATTTAAAAATATAACTTTAAATGTTTAAAGGTATATATAATATACAATTATGGACTGTTTAGAAGGGAGACATCACCAGTTATCAGGTCTGAGTAGGGTTGTCACCCGAGGGCGCTTGCGCCCGAGGGTGACAACCCTACTCAGACCTGATAACTGGTGATGTCTCCCGTCTAAACAGTCCATAATAGTTTTATTATCCTGAAGAATCTAATTATCAATTAGACAGAGTAGAAAATAGTAATCAAACCTTAATTTTGTGTCTCCGTCTCTGCTCTGATTCCATACTTTTAAAATATGTCAACAGACAACTCGATCTGACGTCATCGTTAGAATTTATTGTTTACCGATCCCGCATATTAGTAATACTATAATACATGTATAATCAAAAATAAGAGTTATCTCGCTTAAACCACTGTAATTTCATTCAAAGGGCGACAACGCAGTTGTAACCCTGCTTACTCATTTACGCTATTTCATTGTCATCTGGAGGGTGACAACAGTTGTCACCCTGCGCGCGAGGGAGACATCAGGAATTGTCTCACCTCACGTGACATGCTTTAAACCAATCAGATTGACTGTATAATTCTGAAGGATAATAATACATGAAATTTTCAGATATTCACAGAAATTATAACTATATTTTCATGATATTAATACAAATCATTTGAGACCAGGCAACTTCAAGCAAAAATATCAATCATGAAAACTAATTTTAAAAAAAGAAAGAAAAAAGAAACAGGCATCCTATGCCAGCCCATTTTTATTTTAATGATACATGCTGTATCATATTGATACATGTCTAGTGTAAATGAACTAAGTGAAAAGTCATACTGTAAATTTAATGTGTGCTTAACAAGCAGGATTCAAATAAAATTTCAAAAGTTTTCTTGTTTTTGTTTTGTTCTGTTTTTTTTTTAATAAATGAAGAGTTACCTTTCTTTGCCGAAGTTGCACATCTATTTTAAGCCCCTGCCACTACCCCTGAATATAGGGAGCCTGACAGTAAAGAATATGTATAGCATGTTTGTCTGGTGCATAGAACTTCATATAAATTTAATATTTTATCCATTATTACACTCTTAGGGATGTTGATGGGGTGGTATGGGAACACATAGACTTCATGTGCTACTCAGTCCTAATAGATTTGCTGTTGACAGATACATGTATGATGTGACAATTAAGTCATGGTCTCATAAACATGAGTACTTTTCAGCTGCAGACATATATTTAACAAATAGTTGAAGGATTGCAAGAATAGGGCATCATTGAATTTTTAACACTTGTCAAAAGTCAAGACAAATGTTCAACACTATTAAATCACCATAAAATAGTATAAACAATTACTTAAGAAAGACACTGACTGGCCTCTGTCCACATAATTTTACATGTGTATGTTTCATACATGGTTATTTTTATACATGCAGATGCATACATGTTTAATTATTCATAATTGTGTGAGTATAGCAGTTATAAGTTAAGTTATGATAGATGTTTGATTTCCCTAAAATATTTCTTACTTTCATTTGTTACAAAAATTATGTGTCTATTTAATCAATTTCTTTATTGTCAGAGGGGTTTTTTTTTGTCAAAAAGAGGCTTCTTGCTTTATTAAGGTCAATGTTATGTACATGTCCAATTGATTTCTTTATTTTCAAAAGATTTGCTAAAAAAGAGGCATATGTTCAAATTTGGATTGCTTTGGAAATTTGAAGATTATTCCTAAGTACTGTGCATTGTTCAGGAAAAACTGTTTGTGTTTTTCTCATTAGAATTGAATTTGACCTGAGGTAGGTCATTAGAATTGAATTTGACCTGAAGTAGGTCATTAGAATTGAATATTGACCTGAAGTAGGACATCTACACATCTTCCAAGTGTTTTTCATTGCCTGAATTAGATATGTTAATTTTATCATTAGGCTGGCTGAAATTAATTCTAAGTTTAACGTCACCTATAAACTTCAAAACTTACAAGGGCAGAAGGGAAAAATTAAACAAAAAAAAAAACAACAAAATAATAAATAATTCAAATAAATGAGTCTTTACTCATCTGCATGAATTAAGTTAACTGTAAATATTTGTAATCATCATGATCATGTATAGGCTTTTTGGTTAAATAATCATTTTCAGTAAACCTGTACATGTATCTATTCTTTAAATGATAGATTGATTAGACTCAGCTCCAATATACCTCATAGAAGGTCTAAATATTGTCTATCTCTTTGGAAAGTAGTTTTTAGGTGCTTAACATAAGAGAAAACTGGAACAGAAACATGATATAAAAATATGGATTTGTTTGTTTTTTTTCAAAGTGCGAAGTTCACTGAAAAGTTAAGTACACGCGCGGGTGATGTTAAACATAGAATTAACTTTAGATAGCCTTAAAAGTCTTACAAGTAGTGTTTTCAATTTCATGAATGATGGTTTCTACACTCATATTTTAGTGATTACTTTTCAATTATTATTACATGTAACTATTTTTTCTCATTTTCAGGTAAAACATTACTTAAAGTGTTTGCAGTGGTGGTGCTCATTTATTTCTTTTACTGGGAAGTGCATTGCATGATCTTCAAACAGAACAATGTTGTCTGCATTTACATCCAAGGACGTCTGGCCAATGCCATGTTTCAGGAAGCCTTTGTGTACTCATTTGCCAAAGAAAGAGATGGAACGGAAGTTGTTTTCGGTAGTGAAAATCCTCTAGTCAATATATTTACCCTGGAGGGACTTAACTGGAAATATGATAGAAGTTATTCTTGCTCTTGTTACTCTAAGTTTGAAGATAAGTGGGACTGTGCGTTTGATGATGTTTTCGAACGTCTCATGCCTCCTGTTCAAGTCTATGGATATTTCCAGTCTTGGAAATATTTAAAAGGCCACGAGGAGGGAATTCGCAGAATGTTTACATTTCAACCACATATACAAAACAAAGCCAAAGATCAACTGCACACTATTGTTGATTCCTTCAAGGATAAGGGTGTTTCTGACAAGACCGTTCTTGTGGGAATTCATATACGAAGAGGAGACTATATTAAAAAGAAACATTTTGTAGACTTTGGTTACAATGTAGCCCCTGATGTCTACATACATAATGCCATAAAGTTTTACCAAGTAAGATATCCAGATGTTCTCTTCATAGTGTGTGGAAATGACATAGCATGGGCTCGAGAGGTTATGAAGAGTTATGGGAGGGTCCACTTTGTGGAAGGCAATTCTCCTTCACAAGACATGGCCCTGCTTACTAGGACCCACCACACCATAATGACGGTGGGGACCTTCGGGTGGTGGATAGGGTGGTTAACAAACGGCACCACCGTGTACTATAAACACACATACAGAGAAGGCACAGACTTCATGGCACAATTTCATGGGAGTACTCAAGAACATTTCTTACCAAATTGGATTGGTTTAGAATGATTCCATTAGATCATTATTTATTTTTATTTTTTTTTCTAAGTTTCACTTATTAAATGTACCATGTGCTTTGATTGCTAAGTTCTGTGATTGTCTCAACCACATACCTCTCCGTGAACAAAGTGAGTACTTTTTTTGGAATGTATTTTTGTAAAGTTTTACAATTTTGATTTATGACTTCAGCGTTTTTACATTTTCAGTTTTTTCTTCACTTCTTATTAGGTATTCTAACAAAAGAATATGAATTTTGTGCATGCTAATTAAGATACTTGGATAAATTATTTGGTTTTTTTTTCCCTAAGGCATGCCATTGTGTTTTTGTGTGTGTAGTTCAAATGAAGATGGCCATATATTTTATTTATGGCTATAAGTAGTAATGTTTTTTTTCTCGATTGACAGCATAATAAGCATGATTTGCGCTAAAACCTGTATTCCATACATTCCTATGCAGTTACATTCTGAGTGTTCCTTAATTACTGTGTGTACCTCAGAGTTCAGATTTCATGCAACATGTGCAATGACTGATTCAGCCTCTCAAGGGTACTTCTAGCTTAGCTACAGTGCATGCACCTGTATCCAGAGAATGTTTCTCCTAGTGTATATGGAAATTGTAAAACTGTGCACCCAATTCCCAGCAAGTTCTTGTTCCTGTTAATTAATATTTGATGTTAGATTGAGAAAATCAGGTACATGTATTAAAATCAAATATAACATTCATTTATGTTAAGAAAAGCCAGTAAGTACAATGCATGTATGCTTTGAATGGTCATTTATTTCTTTGAGGTATTGTTTACTGAACTGGAAAGCTATTTATACATATTAATTTACTATAATGCACTACAAGACATATACGAGACAAGTATATACAGTGTATCAAACTGACTCATAAATGACATGTCTTGTGAGTACTAAAACACTGAATATTTATTGAAAGCACTTTTTTTTGACAAGAACTTTTCTTCCTGTTCTAATGTGACACCTGTACTGCTTATGAAAATTTAAACATCACTTATTTTTTGCTTTATAAAAGAGTTTGGTTATAGAATAAAAAAACAAAATTCATGAAAATGAAGTCGTGATTATTAGACAATTTCATGAAAAAATGGTGTCGTGAATACACATATTTTAAATTTGTAATCTGCAATAATTATTGAGGGTTACATGTACATGTATTATTTTGATCTCATATGTAATGAACATTATGAACATTCATTTTAATGAAATGTGTTTGCAAAATAAATTTCCATGTATTGATTATGTGTTGAGATGTTCAAAAAAAAAAACTTTGATAATGTACTGTGGCATTGTTAGCCCCTACTTTACATGTGTGATAAGCAATGCAGTCTTAGTTTTGCTATTTGTTTATCTTTTCATCTGCAATTGTGATTTTTTTTTACATAGTCCACGGACATAAGAAACTATTACTAGTTATAATAGTTCCAAAATATAAAAATGAAATTAGTTAAACCCTATTTAATAGGAGAATTAGCTAAAAATATACAAATTTTTAGCTAATTCTGCAATTGAAAAGGGTTTATAATTTCGGTTTTTTTATATTTAGGAAGTTTAAATACAATTGGTAAAGGGAACATTAAAAAAATTCTTTTCTATAAATTCCTGAAAGAAATCACACCTGCAATTTGTGTAGCAAGCTAAATAAGTGCATAGAGGAGCAAGAGTCTCCATTCCAAAATTATGAAATTCAAAGCCCATGGGATAGTTCTTGTTTAGACTCTATTGAACATTTAGAGAAAAATTCCTTGACTCTTAAAAAATGTCTTCTTACTCTCTGTTCATTTACTGGACAAACTGAATGTATAGTTGAACAAGACTGCCTCTTCCAAATTAATGAATTTCATTGTCCTTTTGGCCAAGAGATTTGATATAAAGTTTGGGCACTATGGATCAATTGGTAAAACTGCTTTGATTCTATGAAAACCATATCTCCCCTGTTTATTCAGTAGACAAATAAAGTGTTGATACATGTAGATCAGTAAGAGTGCCCCTTCACAAAAGGAGGAGAATTCATGACCTCTTTGTAAAAAGTTTAGTCTCATTTTCCCAAGACTCTCGTTCTCGAGACTTTGCCCGCGCGCAAAGTCTCGAGAGCGAGAGTCTGGGGAAAACGAGACTATAAAAAGTTATGTTGTTTGGTCTGACAGTTGTTTTACATCATTGAAAATCGTTTACTCCTTGGTACATGTACTGAAGAGACAACATTAAGAGACGTTACGCACGGTGTTGGTGTCACATCTGGGAACGTTATAAATGACGACGAACGTCACGTAAACGGAACGTAAAAATTACTCATATCAGTAAGCGACCTAGTAAAACTTTGCATGAAAGTATAAATGCACACTGAAGAGTTCTAACTCCATGGGTTTTTATATAGATAAGGTGGCCTCCTATGTTGAAATAAATGGAAATCTTAAGCAAATGACACAATTTGAAATAATATGAAAGCATTATTGAAAATAAACTGAATACTTTATTTGCATGTAAGTAAACATCAGTGATTACTGTTCTCTAATACTTCATTATCTTGGAACATCTTGATATATTTTTTCTTGATAAATTCTTTTTGAAAATGAAGTATCAACATGTCTATATAATATATATAAAATCTTAGAGTAAAAATCCGTTTTCATTCGAGTTTAAAGCTCTCTTACATCCATTTCTTTGTTCAAGGTTAAAAAATGAAAAGAAACTGGAAGTTTATTGAGTAAATCTGTTTATTATGTAGCGTGAAAAACGTTCATGTCAAATACACACAAAAGTATTCTTTACCGTATTAATTTACTTCCTTTAAAGTTGTTAAAAATGCATGTTTCAAATCAATTCTAAAAAATATTTAGACGCCATTTAATATCAATATATCTTGCGTTGGATATCAATTTAGTGTGTTAACACGCATAAATCGACACATTCCAGGATATTTTCATTTTCCTCTTCCGTTAGGTGAAGAATTATTTTATTTCGTTTTGAATAGATACATTTTTATGGCACGCCAAATACACAAAAAAGCTTAACATAGTTTCACAGACGATAAACTAGGTTTATCGGTTGTAAACTATAGTTTACGGACTGTAAACTATAGTTTACAACGTTACTCTATATTTTACATCTGTAAACTATAGTTAAAGCGATAATCTCTGTTTCAGAACCGTAAACTATACTTACATGTAACACTGAAAACAATCATTTGCGATTGCAAAACATAGATTATCTGATAAATACAGTTTCACGATTTGTAAACTATGGTTTACAACTCTTAACTATAGTTAACGATCTGAGAAATATTATAGTTTTACGATTTGTGAAACTATGATTAACAACTCTTTACTATTGTTCACGATTGTAAATTATAGTTTACAGACGTGAATCTATGTTTATAAACACAACCTATTGTTAACGTTTTTATTACAGACAGATAAACTTAGATTAGATTATAGTGCGACATTTAACTCCGGACACGACATTTGTCCGGACTTTCGCCAACCACTTTTCCAAAGATACATAGAAAAAATTTATGTCATCCGGTGGGATTTTTTTAATCGCACAACATGGGCTAACCTTTACACCTGAATATCTTCCAGTTTAAAAGATATTACACCTGAAATCAAGAAATCCCATGGGATTATGGTGGGATTTTCTCTCCTAACCAATATCCCACCATTATTCTGTGGGAGAAAAATGAGTTCTGTGGGATTTTTTCTCCTATAGAATCAAAATTCCCATTTTTAACCTTACATGGGATTTTTTATCCCATAAGTTGTGAAATGGGACAAGAAGTTCCATAATTGTCACAAATAGGATTAAAAGTTCTCTATCATAATGTTTTATAGAATATATTATCCTACAGGAGAATGGAAATTGTTTTTATCTCTTTAATTCTTTCCCTTTGAAAATTTCAGTCCTAACTCTTTCCATTTATCATTTTACATTTAGAAAGTACATGCTATTGCAAGCAAAATAATACCAAATTGGCAAAATTTCATTGAGAAATAAAAAAGTTATGACCATTCAAGAGAACACAGCAGTACGATTAACAGAGAAATTTGGCATGATGATGGATTCTCCCTATGAAAATTTCAGTCCTCTTACAATTTATCATTTTACATTTATAAAGTACATGCTATTGCAAGCAAAATAATACCAAATTGGCAAAATTTCATTGAAAAATAAAAAAAGTTATGCTCATTCAAGAGAACACACCAGTCCGATTGACAGAGTATAACATGATGATGGATTCTCCCTATGAAAATTTCAGTCCTCTTACAATTTATCAATTTTCATTTAAAAAGTACATGCCATTGCGAGCAAAATAATACCAAACTGGCAAAATTTCATTGAGAAATAAAAAAGTTATGCTCATTCAAGAGAACACACCAGTCTGATTGACAGAGTTTAACATGATGATGGATTCTTCCTATGAAAATTTCAGTCCTCTTACAATTTATCAATTTACATTTAAAAAGTACATGCCATTGCAAGCAAAATAATACCAAACTGGCAAAATTTCATAGAGAAATAAAAAAAGTTATGCTCATTCAAGAGAACACACCACTCCGACTGACAGAGTATTACATGATGATGGATTCTCCCTATGAAAATTTCAGTCCTCTTACAATTTATCAATTTACATTTAAAAAGTACATGCCATTGCGAGCAAAATAATACCAAACTGGCAAAATTTCATTGAGAAATAAAAAAGTTATGCTCATTCAAGAGAACACACCTGTCCGATTGACAGAGTTTAACATGATGATGGATTCTCCCTATGAAAATTTCAGTCCTCTTACAATTTATCAATTTACATTTAAAAAGTACATGCCATTGCGAGCAAAATAATACCAAACTGGCAAAATTTCATTGAAAAATAAAAAAGTTATGCTCATTCAAGAGAACACACCAGTCCGATTGACAGAGTATAACATTATGATGGATTCTCCCTATGAAAATTTCAGTACTCTTTCAATTTATCATTTTACATTTAGAAAATACATGCTATTGCAAGCAAAATGATACCAAATTGGCAAAATTTCATTGAGAAATAAAAAAGTTATGCTCATTCAAGAGAACACACCAGACTTAAGTACAATTATCGGAGTAATATGACATAATGAAGGATTCTCCCTATGAAAATTTCAGTCCTCTTACAATTTATCATTTTACATTTAAAAAGTACATGCTATTGCAAGCAAAATAATACCAAACTGGCAAAATTTCATTGAGAAATAAAAAAAGTTATGCTCATTCAAGAGAACACACCAGTCCGATTGACAGAGTAATACATGATGATGGATTCTCCCTATGAAAATTTTAGTCCTCTTACAATTTATCATTTTACATTTAGAAAGTACATGCTATTGCAAGCAAAATAATACCAAATTGGCAAAATTTCATTGAGAAATAAAAAAGTTAATTTTGACCATTCAAGAGAACACAGCAGTACGATTAACAGAGAAATTTGGCATGATGATGGATTCTCCCTATGAAAATTTCAGTCCTCTTACAATTTATCATTTTACATTTAGAAAGTACATGCTATTGCGAGCAAAATAATACCAAGCTGGCAAAATTTCATTGAGAAATAAAAAAAGTTGTGCTCATTCAAGAGAACAAACCACTCCGATTGACAGAGTATTACATGATGATGGATTCTCCCTATGAAAATTTTAGTCCTCTTACAATTTATCATTTTACATTTAGAAAGTACATGCTATTGCAAGCAAAATAATACCAAACTGGCAAAATTTCATAGAGAAATAAAAAAGTTATGCTCATTCAAGAGAACACACCACTCCGACTGACAGAGTTTAACATGATGATGGATTCTCCCTATGAAAATTTCAGTCCTCTTACAATTTATCAATTTTCATTTAAAAAGTACATGCCATTGCAAGCAAAATAATACCAAGCTGGCAAAATTTCATTGAGAAATAAAAAAGTTATGCTCATTCAAGAGAACACACCACTCCGATTGACAGAGTATTACATGATGATGGATTCTCCCTATGAAAATTTCAGTCCTCTTACAATTTATCATTTTACATTTAGAAAGTACATGCTATTGCAAGCAAAATAATACCAAACTGGCAAAATTTCATTGAGAAATAAAAAAGTTGTGCTCATTCAAGAGAACACACCACTCCGATTGACAGAGTATTACATGATGATGGATTCTCCCTATCAAAATTTCAGTCCTCTTACAATTTTTTAATTTACATTTAAAAAGTACATGCCATTGCAAGCAAAATAATACCAAACTGGCAAAATTTCATTGAGAAATAAAAAAGTTATTCTCATTCAAGAGAATACACCAGTCCGATTGACAGAGTAATTTACATGATGATGGATTCTCCCTATGAAAATTTTAGTCCTCTTACAATTTATCAATTTACATTTAAAAAGTACATGCCATTGCGAAATGATACCAAACTGGCAAAATTTCATAGAAAAATAAAAAAGTTATGCTCATTCAAGAGAACACACCAGTCCGATTGACAGAGTATAACATTATGATGGATTCTCCCTATGAAAATTTCAGTACTCTTTCAATTTATCATTTTACAGTTAGAAAATACATGCTATTGCAAACAAAATAATACCAAACTGTCAAAATTTCATTGAGAAATAAAAAAGTTATGCTCATTCAAGAGAACACACCAGACTTAAGTACAATTATCGAAATATGACATAATGAAGGATTCTCCCTATGAAAATTTCAGTCCTCTTACAATTTATCATTTTACATTTAAAAAGTACATGCTATTGCAAGCAAAATAATACCAAGCTGGCAAAATTTCATTGAGAAATAAAAAAGTTATTCTCATTCAAGAGAACACACCAGTCCGATTGACAGAGTAATACATGAGATGGATTCTCCCTATGAAAATTTTAGTCCTCTTACAATTTATCATTTTACATTTAGAAAGTACATGCTATTGCAAGCAAAATAATACCAAATTGGCAAAATTTCATTGAGAAATAAAAAAGTTAATTTTGACCATTCAAGAGAACACAGCAGTACGATTAACATTTGGCATGATGATGGATTCTCCCTATGAAAATTTCAGTCCTCTTACAATTTATCATTTTACATTTAGAAAGTACATGCTATTGCAAGCAAAATAATACCAAATTGGCAAAATTTCATTGAGAAATAAAAAAAGTTGTGCTCATTCAAGAGAACACACCACTCCGATTGACAGAGTATTACATGATATGGATTCATGAAAATTTTAGTCCTCTTACAATTTATCATTTTACATTTAGAAAGTACATGCTATTGCAAGCAAAATAATACCAAACTGGCAAAATTTCATAGATAAAAAAAGTTATGCTCATTCAAGAGAACACACCACTCCGACTTCATGATGATGGATTCTCCCTATGAAAATTTCAGTCCTCTTACAATTTATCAATTTTCATTTAAAAAGTACATGCCATTGCGAGCAAAATAATACCAAACTGGCAAAATTTCATTGAGAAATAAAAAAGTTATGCTCATTCAAGAGAACACACCTGTCCGATTGACAGAGTTTAACATGATGATGGATTCTCCCTATGAAAATTTCAGTCCTCTTACAATTTATCAATTTACATTTAAAAAGTACATGCCATTGCGAGCAAAATAATACCAAACTGGCAAAATTTCATAGAGAAATAAAAAAAGTTATGCTCATTCAAGCACACCACTCCGCAAAATAATACCAAAAATTTCAGGCAAAATTTCATTTCATAGAGAAATAAAAAAGTTATGCTCATTCAAGAGAACACACCACTCCGATTGACAGAGTAATACATGATGATGGATTCTCCCTATGAAAATTTTAGTCCTCTTACAATTTATCATTTTACATTTAGAAAGCACATGCTATTGCAAACAAAATAATACCAAACTGGCAAAATTTCATTGAGAAATAAAAAAAGTTATTAATTGACAGAGTAATTTACATGATGATGGATTCTCCCTATGAAAATTTTAGTCCTCTTACAATTTATCATTTTACATTTAGAAAGTACATGCCATTGCGAGCAAAATAATACCAAACTGGCAAAATTTCATTGAGAAATAAAAAAGTTATTCTCATTCAAGAGAATACACCAGTCCGATTGACAGAGTAATTTACATGATGATGGATTCTCCCTATGAAAATTTTAGTCCTCTTACAATTTATCATTTTACATTTAGAAAGTACATGCTATTGCTCTTATTCTGTATTTTGTGTTGATGTGCAGTGCTAAGTTTGAACTATCTCGGAAGATTTCAATACATATTTATAAAAAAAAAAAAAAACTGAGATGCTTGATATTAAACAATACTGCTAGTTTCTCTATTCAGTTTATTTCACAAGTTTTGTATCTATCTGAAATTTACTGTTTGTACAGTGCTAGTATCCCTATTTAGTTTATTTCACAAGTTCTGTATCTATCTGAAATGTACTGTTTGTACACTTTGAATACAAGATTATTGGTAGGAAAGTTAACTACATGTGTATACTTTTCATACAGAATTTACATTTGATATATCTTTTACGTTCAGTTTTCTTATTTTATTTTTAATTTCATTTATTTCTTCAATTTGAACGATTTATGTGTGAAATTGTGATTTCTAGAATAACATTAAAACATGTTTCCTGATAATATATAATATAATGAACACATTATTTTCTTTATATACCAACAGTTCTAAGGAGACCTCTTTGAGTATTTACTATAATTTAAATCAATGATCTATAAATTGTCATTTTTCTCTATAAAACTTTCAAAAAATTTCTTTTTCGTCCAAAGTTTCTTAAATTAAAAGTTACATTGGCTATTATTGTTTAAATGAAAAAATAAATCAGGTAAACATAAAGACCAAAAGTATTTTAAATCTATAACTTACGTACTAGAAAGGGACATAACTCTGTAGAGAGTGTCGTATTATGATGTGTCCCAGATCGGACATATAATATTCTTTCAACTAAAGTTCAAGCTATAAAATTTTATAAATGATACATTTTTATATTATCGTTAAAAACAATAATAGGACATATTCATAAACGCGTCACAAGACCCAACTTCGAGATATTGACTCTGTTGACTTCTAAACGCTTTAGCTTTGGACGGGACTATATTTTTGGACGGGGGTGTCGATCCTAAGTTAAGCTCAATGTGATTTTTTTTTTTTTTTTGATATTTGTCATCTGAGTTTTATTTCAAAGAAAAAATTATCAACTTCTGTAGTATAACCTGTTTTTCTTAATTTTGCAGTAAACGTGGTAAATGTTTGAATACTAATAAAGCAACTTAAGTCTGCTGTTAAACCTACCCCCCCCCCCCTTGCTAACTTCCAAGAATCCAATATCTTCACCCCAGATCTCGATAGGGTATGATACATGTATGTATATACCTAGAGGCAATTAAGAGTCTTTTGTTTTCCACAGGTAGCAAAACTGTCACAATTTGCTTGGAACTAACAAAACATACACAGGGGATATTAACACTCAGAGAGTCGAATTAACAACTGAATCTCATGAAAAACAAACTCCGTGCTTTACTAAACCTCCGGATTGATGAAGTCATAATTTTTTTTTCATTTTCAATTTAAAAATTAAATCCAACATTTTTACACCATTCATAATTGATAGCAAACGATAAAATAAATTGTATATATTTTCCCCCTTAAAAATATAAACTTGAATCATGTTTATGAAAGTAAAATGAATACTCGTATAATAGCTTTTAATTTTTCATTCTACGTTTCACAAAAATGGGATTTGAAGAGACAAAATTTTATAGGTTACTAGCTATTGATTATCACATGAAGGATATTTGGTGAATGATACAATTTTGAACATCATACATGTAGAAGGTTAACAATATATCAAAATGCCGTGAAGAAAAAGAAGACGGGGCTTTATTGAGGCTATGTACTGCTGACTGGACTTTCAAACGCTGACCATGCAAATAAAGTTTTCTTGACGTTTCAAGGGAAACATTTTATTTTAGAGATACAAAGAGACTACCCCCCCCCCACCCTCCTCCTTCTTATCATGTTCTCAGTGATCATGATCGATGTCCCATTTATATTAAAATATTAATATTTTTGGTATTGGACATTTTAATTACCATTATTTAAATTTTTGTTGTTGTAAATACTACCATGGGTATTATCTATGGTAGTATTTACAACAACAAAAATCAGAAAAAATAGGCCTGATAATTTATTTCATTTCTTTTTTTTTTTTTTTTTTTGCTCATGAACTGTGCATTGTTTAAATTAAAAAAAGATAAACCAATAAATAAAAAAAGCAGCAATATTCTATCTATGAATTCACTTCTTAAAAATTCTGTGCAGAAGGATGCATTTTTATTTAAATCCCTAGAATTACCCAATGCCAGTCAAGGAAAATAAAAAAAAAACGGCAAGAGATTATGAGGAAATTTCCACATGATGTTGACAAAGACCTGCTCTATTTTTGTAAGTAGATTTAGAATTATTGAATTTGTTATTTATTTCACATGTTACTGCATGGATCATAGATTTTTTTTTAGTCTAAAGATCTAGTATAAGATCATCCCGTTTCCTCTGATTTTATAAACAGACTTACAGTGTCTTCATATGTTATGAATTTCTTTCACTGTAAAGTGTTTGCAAACCTAGCAGTCTAGTCGATGGGGATATTCAGTAGTACATTATACAAGTTAACAAAGTAAATAATCGTCAGAAAATTATACACATCCGAATATTATTCTTTCGTTCGAATTTCCTCAATGACAATTAACGTTGTAGTACTCGTTCGTTCGAATATTCTCAATGACTTGAATGTGTACACAAGCTGGTGATTGTACTTAGAAATATATTGTCATGTCTAACTTTGTCTGTAATTTGCAAGTTACAGTTTATAAGTATCTTGATCATTGTTGATTACAGTCATCAGCATTACTGATTAGAAAATTAATTCTTATCTTCTCTCAGACATGGTTAAAAGTATCCCACTACTGTAGTGTACTATAGGGATTAACACACATTGCGTGTGTTGCAAGTATTATTTCTTTTTCTTTCTTCTTCTTCTTCTTTTTTTTTTTTTTTTTTTTTTTTTTTGCTGTCAAGATAATTTTTGAGATATAATATGGGGATCAGTGTTTAATGATTAATATATTACATGTCATGATGGACATATCTAATCACCCCAAAAACTCCTAATTATATTGTATCCAAATATCAAATTACTTAATCTCTGTTAGAAAATTTGTTGATCCTCTGAAGTTTACATAAGACATGTACCCACATGATTATTGATATAATCAATTATTAAAATGTTTTTTTTTTTATCTCTGAAAAACAGTCTTAAAACTTTGAGTGAAAATCAATCTTTAAACTGCTAAACTTATTTTTATACCATGAATACATAGGAAGGAATATCATTATTAAGTTATCTTCATGTACTTTTGAGGGGAAAATTATACATCTGTGTGCATGTTGATCCTTATGTGTAAGTAAATAATAAAAGACACAAATGCTAAGACTTATTTATTTTACATATTTATTTGTAAAAATATTTTTTATTACTTTAAACTGAAATAAAAAACATTCTAGCTTTATTACTAATAATATGATTTTTTATTAGAATTGATAGGGAATTGGATATTTAAGAAATAAAGTTCACTTTTTCATGAATGTTGCAGTATAACCTGCTTTGTTAATGTAGCATAGATTTAAATTACACAAGGACTCCCAATTTCAATAGTCATCGCCCACTGACTTCAAACACAAAGGTAGCCGCACAAGAATTACATGTATATGTGGCCTCCTAAGCATCAGACACAGAGATGGGTGCACATGAGATTTTCATGAATATCAGGCCTTCTTAGCTCCTAACCTATCGACCTGCCTAATTTACATTCCCGTAGAATTATTAAGAAATCAACTCTCTTAACTTTCAAAGAGTTACCACAGAGAAAAATAAAATGCCCCGCCACAGCATGATATGTCCGTCAAATATTGTTCAATAATCATAAATTGGTTAGAGTGAAAGAAAATCAGGTAACCTTGATTAACAGATTGACACAGATTTCAATGATCTAATTTCCATTTCTTATCATGTTGAAAATATTGTACATGTATACATCTCTAAGAGACTTACAGTGTAGGGATTAATTATAACTAAATAATACATCATATAATTCTAAACTGGCTGTGTTAGAGCTTAACAAATATCTATCTGCAGCTTTAAATTGTTTATTGAATATTTTGTGAAATAATGGAAATGCTACAGTCTAATAAAAAAATAAAAAATAAATCATTCTTTAGACTATAAAATTCTAAGTGAGACATGACTGCAATTTGTTGCAAATATATAAAAATTGAAATGTAAATTTTTTTTTCAATGAACACATGTATAATTAGCTTTAATTATATTATACAATACTAATTTAGTTTTAATCATACACTAAAACATTAATTTCTTTTAATTACATTAAATCAATTGAAAGATCTTTATCTGGAATATAGCCATCAAGAACTCTTAATTAACACAAGCAACTATGAGGTCACAGTGACCTTGAAATAGGCTAGACAGGATTTTTCATATTTGGCCATAGCATTTTTATTGAAGATCAGAGCAACCTACTTTTTGTGTGTGTCACACCGTCTACCCAAGAAGTATTAGTTGACAATCCTAGGCCTAATAGTATTCAATTTATGAGCCGGACACGAATGGACAGATGGACGGACGAACATGAAGCCTATATACATGCATAACATAATACGTCCCGTCTTAAGACAGGCGTATAAAAACAGACATGGAAATATGGCATCATCTGACATCATGAAAAATTCTCAAGGGCATAAAACTACTATAGTACAGATACTGGTAACTGTATGCAGAACATGCACAAAGTTTCATTTATGGTATATTTAGAGATGAAAATAATTAATATTTTGTACTTCGTCCTCTTAGGGTGAATTTTAGTGTCAGTCATTTTGGCTGGATTGAGAAATTTGAGTGATTGATAGTTTGATACTCAACATGATCAATTCATTTTCTAAATTTGGTGAAAATTTAATCCATGCTTTGTTATTATACATGTAATTGATATTGTATGATTTATTCTATTTTTTCCTTTAACAGAAAATGAAGATATATATACTGACATATAGTGTACATGTACCTTGAAGATTTGTCCCCCTTGTAAATACAAGAAATGCAAAGGTAATTCTTTGTGAGAATAGAAAGAATTAAGGAATACAATGTAATAAAATTTTTCAAACCATACAACAAAAACTACTTTGAATAATTACGGTAATACGCAACCAACCATTTACAATTGAATTCTGCAGTTTTATTTCTTTAATATTGAAAAAAAACAAATTTGATAATTTTTAGCTCACCTGAGCGGAAGGATCAAGTGAGCTTTTCTGATCACATTTTGTCCGTCTGTCAACTTTTCACATTTTCGACTTCTTTTTAAGAACCAATGGGCCAATTTTAACCAAACTTGGAACAAAGCATCCTTGGGTGAAGGGGAATTTAAATTGTTAAAATGAAGGGCCAGGTCCTCTCACAAGGGGAGATAATTATTAAAGAAAGACAAAAATAGGGTGGGGTCATTAAAAAATCTTCTCAAGAACCACTGGGCCAGAAAACCTGACACATATGTGGAAGCATCCTGGGGTAGTGTAGATTCTAAATTGTTCAAATTATGACCCCTAGGGGCTGGGCGGGGCCACAATAGGGAATCAAAGTTTTACACAGAAATATATAGGAAAAATCTTCTTCAAGAGAACCACTGGGCCAGAAGAGCTGAAACTTATGTGGAAGCATCCTGGGGTAGTGTAGATTCTAAATTATTCAAAATCATGACCCCTGGGAGTTGGGCGGGGCTACAATAGGGAATTTAAATTGTCCAAATTAAGATCCATGGTTAAGAATTGCATGACCCAGTCAAAGCTTCTCAGGTGAGCGATGTGGCCCATGGGCCTCTTGTTTTAGCTCTACTGGTCAGAGACCAAAAGAGCTTATGCGATAGGAAGGTGTCCCTTTGTCCGTCCGTCTAGCTGTCCATCCGTTGTCTGTCCGTTGTCTAGCTGTCCATCTGTCTGTAATTTTTCAAAACACTACTCCTCTGTTTTATTCTGATTTCAATATAACTTGGCACACAAGTAGACTGCACTAAGGTACATAGTGCATTGTTTGTTTTTTTAAATTTCAATGAACAGTGCTGCCATGGTTACTAAAAATAGAAATTTCTGTATAAAAATTCCTTTAAAACGCTACTCCACCTACAATTTTGGTATGATTTCAATGTAATGTGGCACCAAGTAGACTACACTTAGATACATAATTCTGTTTAATGCTGTCGCAAAATTTCAAATCCAAGTGCTTCTTTTTCTTTGTTATGCATACAGACCAGTAGAGCTACAGTCTCATCAGAGACTTCTTTATTATCCTTTTCATCACACAGCAACTTTCTTTTTTTCAGTATACACAGATATATACATACACATAAAAGGAGACATCATCTCATGATCTGTGGATCCATTGAAAACTTTAAGGACAAAACTGTTGATAATTCATTCATGTAAAGAGTGTTGACCTGAATATTGAATATCTAAATGGAACTAAGTTAGAGAATTAATTTAATAAGTATTATATTGTATATTAATGAATACTCTTTTTATTCATCTGTCAAATTTCTTAATTAAAAATTAAACTTAAAGGCTTAAATAAGGATTTTTTTCATTATTTTAATTAGAACAAGTTCTTTAATTTATTTTTCTTTTACATAATTGATAAACAGGCATTTAAGGTCATACGCAATGTAGTTTGCACTTTATTGGGTTCTTCCCTGGAGTTCAATAGTTCCACTAAAGGAAGGACCTGTGTGCAATATTTTTATTGTCTATATATGGATTTGTAAATCTCCTCTAAAACAGTTTTGATGAAAAAAAAAATCTGGAATTTATGTTTTGTAATTTTTGTACATTTTGTCTTTGAATAATGCAAAAATTTTCAAACTTTAATATCTTTTCAAAATCTCTGGAAATGCATACTGATTTTTTGTCTAAACATATGTAATATGGTACATGTATTATAAGTTTAAATATAGAATTTCTTGAAAAATTATCAGAAGGTAAGATACCTTGCATATTTCCTTAAATGTAAAATTAAGGGATGTGTACCTTTATTAAATGAACTAGGGAATTCATGAAGTGTGCATATTTATTTAAAAGTGTTTTATTTTGCATGCACTATGCCTAAAGGCAGAGGATTTTTACCGGGTGGTAAATTCCAGGTGAGGGAGGGGCTTATTTTGTACAGGTGTGAATGCCTTGGGAGCTACCAGTCTACCTGTGGCCATCTGTCTCCTAATTCCTATACACAGGAAGTGGTTTAATACACAGTGAAATACCCAGATGTCAAACTTTACCTGTGTTGGGGTTTTGAGAAAATTTTGAATTAATAGAAGTAATACAAACTTTCTCTGTAATCTATATTGATTTATTTATGAATGTTTGAAAACACCCCTACCCATTTAAAACAATTATGATGATATCATACTATAAACTCAAATATTACAACAAAGATTATTTTAGATGTTAAAGTATGTGTTAATAAAAAAAAAATAGATACTCCAGTAACAAGTCTAATGACCAAATAAGACTTAATGTTTCATTCTCCCCCAGATTCCATGAATTGAATGAAAAGAAAGCCTTGTTAATTAACTATATTTCATTAAAAAGAAAAATGTAGTCAGGGTTTGACACATGGTGCGAGTGCACTATGTGTCAAACCCTGACTACTATAATACATGTAGGCATATAGTACATGCAAAATACTACACTAATGTTATATTATTATGCATCCTTATTATAATATGTCACCTCGTGCAACGTGCGTCATAATCTTTTTCTTTAATTTTGAACTTTCCATGCTTTAGGTATAATGCACAGATAGTTTTAGAGAATAGTATTTGACTGAAGGGGGGGGGGGGGGGGATTGCAAGAAACTATTTTAAAAGAATTATTTTGAATGTTAATTTTTCATCTGAAGTGTTAATTACTGCGGAACTGTAGCTCTCTGAAATAATATATATTGACAGATGGAAGAGCTACATGTGCAGTGCCACCCATAGTCGAGCACTATTTCGGCATAGTATGTTTATGCTACAGTGTATTTAAATCATAAGAACATAATGCAAGAATAGTAGGGTATATGGGTTATGTCACAGAGACAAACTGACAGGAAGCATAATAATTGACAATATGCATTTATGACAAGAAAATTGAATTCCTGAAAGAAGTTGAATAAATTTAAGCCACTGAAGTACCAATCTAGTTAAAATTAGATGTTAGATCTGCTCACATAGTCACTACAGTCAGTTTAGCGAGTATGAGTGCGGGTCTAACATCTTATTTAAATTACATGTAGATTGCTGAAGTAAAAGTTTAATACCCAATATCATTCTGCTATATTTGCATCCGCGCTAGTATTAATAGTGAGCTTTAACTAATGTGGCCTGAATCTCTTATTTTATGTTGTTTTGGGGTGTCCAAAATCAAGGTGCATACAGATGTTAAACAAAGAAGAAACTTGCAATGGCCTAAGGTGACTTATCAGTTGAATCCATGTCAATGGTGCATATTATAAGTTATTTTATGTACCAAAAATAATAAGCAAAAGATCAGCAGGAGTGCTTTTATTAAAGAAGTAACAGAACTAAGGAAAACTTGTCTTCTACTGGATGATAAGAAACACTGAGTAGAGTACCACCGCAATTTTTGGATCCATGCCCTTCCATCATATTTATTTTTGAACGGGTTCAATGAACTGTCAAAAATTATGGAAATGTTTCTAATTAAGGTGTAGGTAAAATGTTTTGAAATTAGTGAAAAGGTAAAATTGTTAAATATTTTTAATGCAAACTACCAGTAAATGTGCATAATGAAGACGGTTGATTTTTTTTTCAACATTATTTCTTGTTCATTTATCAGATCGGGTTCGTTATGTCTAAAATAATTTCCAGCTGTCATTGGAACAAAAACAAGGCATGATCAGGATCATACAAAGAAAATTTAGAGTAAAAAATAGGTAAATTGTTACAGTTTGTTCATCTGAATAAGTTTTAAAACTCTTTGAGAAGCTCAGAGTGAATGACTCGCTCCAATTTCATGTGATTTTTTAATTGGAAATCCATCAGTTTAGTGCAGCAAACAGGCAAAGATCTAACAACATATATGGATCTGATCTTGTTGTAAAGCTTGACAAATGACACTTACGCAATAAATTAACCTTAATGATTAGGAGGAAAATAAACAAAAAAGATTTGTTCTTTCTTAATTGCATTTTTTTCTCATTCAAAATTTACATACAAGGAATAAAAGAAGGTAAACTACATACAACTTGCAAGGAAATTGTCTTTTTAGTTTAAAAAAAAACTGAAAGTTATATAGATAAACCACTTTTGATTTTTAGTGCTATTTCATGTAAAATATTTATATAATCATTTGAAAAATAAAACATTACCCCACTGCCCTCCAAATTGGTTAATTTTAAGAAATAAAAAAATGGTGTAGGAAACACAGAAACTTAAATGAAAATAAATAATTAATGGTAGTTAAACTGTTCAATATTTTCTTTATTTGGTTTAAAACTGTTGTTTCTTAATGCCATGGGAGAATTTTTTTCTGTTTTGAAATAAATATGGGATAAATCCCACATTTATAAAGAGATGGGAGATTATTTTCTGTATACAAATATATGGGAGATTTTGTCCCATTATAAAGCATTTATGGGATTTTCAAACTTCTATGGGAGAAAAAATCCCACAGAATACCTTTTTCTCCCACAGAATAATGGTGGGATATTGGTTAGGAGAAAAAATCCCACCATTATCCCATGGGATTTCTTGATTTCAGGTGTAATATCTTTTTACCTAGAAGATAATCAGGTGTAAAGTTTGGTTCATGTGTTAAGTTTTAAAAAATCCCATCAGATGATATAAATGGTTTCCACATATCTTTGGAAAAGTGGTTGGCGAAAGTCCGGACAAATGTCGTGTCCGGAGTTAAATGTCGCACTGTTCATAGTTCACGGTTTGTAAACTATAGTTTACAGTCGATTAACCTAGCTTATCAACTGTGAAACTATTTTAGCTCATTTTTGTGAATTTTGCATGCCATACATTTTGGCAGATTTACAATACAGATGCACTTGGAACCATGGCTACCGGGCGATTTATTAGCTTGTAGTCCAAGGTCGAGTTTTCCTTTTTTGCAAAATATTTTGATGACGGTTGACCCAGCAACAAACGATCCGCCCCACTTGTCTGTTTTTGGCTTTCCGTACGTAGAGTTTTACTCTTTAATGTGGTTGTAAAAGGTAAATTTAAAGTCTTTGTCATCATCCCCTGTGCACATAGTCTGGTCCCGATTTTTAAAAAGAATGCTAGAAATAACTTCTAACGGCAAATAATTATTATTTGGTCCAGCATAGTTTTTTAACCTAATTCGAGTATGCTGAATCCGAAAAAATATGCTGGCCTTCATGAAAATGGCGTTAAAGAGGTCAAAATGGCGATTCAAAATGGCGGACATCCAATTTTTCTATTTTTCGCTTAATGTCGTTCAAAATAGAGAAGTAATGATAGAATATCTAATTGAGTGTAATAAAACTATAAAAAGGATAATAGAATGCTAACATTATTAGTTTAACTCAGAAAATTTAGTCGTTTTTACACTTAATTCGAATTTTCTCTGATTAATTTGTCTATTGTTCTGCATTCTGCTTTGTTCAGGATTTTACATTTGCAAATATCCATACACTGCAGATTTGTATTTTTTTCCTCTGCATCTCACTATTTTACAATTGAATGATGGTGCAGCTGTAAGTTAAAAGTCAAAATGGCGATTCAAAATGGCGGATATTCTTTTTTTTCAAATCATTTCTTAATGTCGTTTACATAGGAGAAAGGATTTGTGAATATCTTACCGAGCGTAGTACAACTATGTAAAATGCCAAAAGAACACTAATTTTATCACTTTAGTTCGAAAAATTTAGTCTTTTAAATTTGAAATGTGTTAATTAGCTCATATTGGCAATTCAAATGACGTCATATTAACTCAAATTTCGTAAAATACCTTAAATGCTTAATTCTGATTCGTTTTGCAGAAAATAAATTACAGGGTTTTTTTATTTATGAAATAATGTTCAAATATGCAATGAAAGTTTGAGGATATTTTTGTTAATGACTTAGGATTTTTATAACATGGACTTTTGTTTAATATACTTCTTTTATTAAGATAAATCTTTGACGACAATTCCGAAGACATTTTTACCTATTACCTGTTTCACCATGCTTCTTCATATAAAAATTAATAATATCATACAATAATTACTGTTTAGAGGACAATATGAAAATTATGCTACCCCAAGAGCAGTATTCCCCGAGTATAAAGGCGAATGAACATTGTAGTTTGAGGGTTGCTAAATCATCAGTTGTTGGAAATTCTTTATCTATTTTTAGAAAAAAATAAATGTTTATGTTCATGTGGAAGGTCTAGTGCAACATAACTTAGTATGATTTTTAAAATGATAGACCACGACCAATTAGAGGGCTAGTAATTGTTACATCATATAAATCTGAACATATTATGATATCCAAATAAAAACATTTATTAAGAATTATCAAGTATAATATACGTAAACCATAAATTTTCTTGATTGTCCAGCTCTTACTCTGTGTCCCTACATTTGCATTTTGTTATTCTCAGTCAAAAAATTAACAGCATTCTCAAATATTTCATGTTGTGAATGGATAATATTGTATTGAACAGTGTATATAAATTTAAAAAAAATGAAATTTCCAAAATCTGAAAGAAGAAAATGATTGAGTTTAATTGACCCCTTCGATTCTTGATACAACCTTACACTATCCTAAAAAAGAAGTGGGGATCAAGTTGCCTTGTACATGTACAGTTCTTGGAGTGTTCAAGAAAATTTTGTTGTCAAGATAAGACTAGATCAAAGTCAAGAATGGCTTAGGCCTATTGGTACGAAAGCTTGTACATGTTAGGAATCACGAGGAATCTGCAGGCGCTCTTACATTGCATAATTATACAACTTTTCTCACCAAAATATGCACACAATGCGATTCCAGATGATAAAGTTTGAGAATTTTCTTGCTAATAGAATAACCTTTCTACCCTAAAAGACAACTCTATACGCGGTCACTAAATAAAGATCTACATGTCTTGAATATCAGAGATTTGTTTTATACCCCCCGCTTGAAAAGCGGGAGGGTATAGAGTAATCGGTATGTCCGTCCGTCCGTCTGTTACGCTTTAGTGTACCCATCTCTTATCCGCAACTCGTCTCAAACCACTGAATAAAATTTGATAAACTTTCATAGAATTTTTATTACATATTGCTATTGTGCACCTCCTATTTTACTTTTTGATCTGACATATATATTTTGGGTTCCCCATTGCAGAACATGGACACTGTCATTATGTTCATATGGGAGGCGGGGAGTATCATTTAGTGAGGTCATTGCTTACAGTACCTCTAATTTATTTTGCATAAGGTTTGGAAAACACAATATACTGTTAACATTTGAATATAAATGTTTGTTCCTTGAGTGTTGATTGATTATTTGTTAATTGTTTAACGCTGAGTCAGCAATTTACCAGCCATGTTTCGGCGGACTGTCAATTAAAATAATCGGTTTTTGAAGGATTTTGGTTTCTCTGGCGGCCCCCAGTGAGCTTACTCTTTTTCGAACTCCAGGGAAATGATCTTCTACCTGCCAAGGGGGTTGTTATCCTTGACACGGGGCACCATTTTACTTGAGTGTTGAAAATACCAAAATTCCCAAGACAGACTGAAACATATAGCAAATAAAGCTGGAAGAGAAGATGTTAGGGGATATTACTAAGTTCTTATAAGTGCTAATTTCATAAGCTAGTACAAAGTGTTCGATGAAATTGGACAAGAATTTCTTCAGTTATATTTTATGGTGTGCTGAGGGATGTTGATAAGAAGTGTGAGTTGATAATGACAGCGATTCAGGAATGATTTTAGGTGGATGGGGGCTCAAAGACTTTGGAACACGGTCAAATATGAGGGGGGAAATTTGGAAACTCTCAAGTCGAGTTTGTTTTAACTATTTCCAGAAAAAAATGATTCTTTTCTAGTATTTTTTGTTTGTTCATATTTAATGGACTAATCAATATGCTATATATATAAAAAACAAACTGTAATTTATTTTATGCAAAACAACTCAGAATTAAGCAGTTTAAGTATTTAACAAAATTTGAGTGAATATGACGACATTTTGAATCGCCATTTTGAGTTAATTAACGCAGTTTAAATTTAACGACCGAATTTTCCGAACTAAAGTGATCATATTAGTGTTCTTTTGGCATTTTACATAGTTGTACTACGCTCAGTAAGATATTCACAAATCCTTTCTCCTATGTAAACGACATTAAGAAATAATTTTTTAAAAAGGATGAATTTCCGCCATTTTGAATCGCCATTTTGACTTTTAACTTACAGCTGCACCATCATTCAATTGTAGAATAGTGAGATGCAGAGGAAAAAATACAAATCTGCAGTGTATGGATATTTGCAAATGAAAAATCCTGAGCAAAGCAGAATGCAGAACAATAGACAAATAAATCAGAGAAAATTCGAATTAAGTGTAAAAACGACTAAATTTTCTGAGTTAAACTAATAATGTTAGCATTCTATTATCCTTTTTATAGTTTTATTACACTCAATTAGATATTCTATCATTACTTCTCTATTTTGAACGACATTAAGCGAAAATTAGAAAAATTGGATGTCCGCCATTTTGTATCGCCATTTTGACCTCTTTAACGCCATTTTCATGAAGGCCAGCATATTTTTTCGGATTCAGCATACTCGAATTAGGTTAAAAAACTATGCTGGACCAAATAATAATTATTTGCCGTTAGAAGTATTTTTTTCTATAAATCGGACCAGACTAACAGTACAGCAAACCTGGTCCTTCGGTAATAAAATCTAAGTGTTTCTGCCTCGGGATATTCCTCTTCCGAAATGTCAGAATCCTCTTGTGTAGACTCGCTATTCAATTTTATTTTCATTTCTTTGGAAAGTCCAGCTTGAGGTAAATTTTCTTTCTCATCCCCTTCTAGCATATTTATGATTATCAAGGGGGTCATATATGTAATTCCAAATATGTAATTTTAAGTCTCCCGCGTGGTGCAGCGGTTACAGCGTCTGCACTTAAGTTGCGAAGTAAGGAGTTGATTCTAACCTCGCAAGATCGAATCCCAGCATGGGATGAGACCGTATAAACCGAGGTCCCGTGCTGCAGTAGGTGCTAGCACGAAAAAGATCCCTAACTGCTCAATTGCCCTGACTGCCGGATATATGAAAAATTTGCAGCTCTCCACTGGACATAAATTATACATGTTATAAGCAAACAAAACCGAGTACATGTTAATCATACGCTAGAGTGCCTATTCCAAAATTGAAATTCGAAATCTTTGTTTAGGGATTCTGGTGTTAGGTTTGAGCTCTATGAATCAATATTATTATATATTGAAAAATGTCCAAATTCTTTAAATAACTCCCCTATTCATTTCGCAGACAAAATAAGTACATGTATATAAATTGGCAAGTATGCCTCATCCAAATTTATGCAGGTCAAAGTGTTCTGGTGATTCTTAATTTAAACTTTTTTTAGAGATATATCTCAAAAATATAAATTTTCCCGTTTATCACATTAATATGCCGTTCTACGCAAGCAGATTATACTTTATCGCGTAACTACGATAGCCAGTCTACTCTTAAAGTAAAATTATTTTAAAGAATGAACAAAGAATTGACCAAAAATTTGAAAATTTTATCTCACTAATAAGTACTAATTAATAATCTCGAGAAAATTAAATGATCTACAGTAAATAGAAATGACCCATTCAGGTAATTTAAAAACAAATACTACATGTAAATCTACTTTCTAGGTTTTAGCTGATAACCAGAATCACTTCTATCACTGGATCATCCTAGTTTTCATGTTTGCATTTTATAGCAATATATCTTCATTCATCCATTTATTATGTTCCCCAAACGAAGTTGGGGAACATATTGTTTTTACTCTGTTTCTTATTATTATTAAGGTCTTCCGTTTCAGACGGAAGACCTTATAGTGATTCTACTGTTTCTTTTTATTATTAAGGTCTTCCGTTTTCACGGAAGACCTTCTAGTGATTCTACTGTTTCTTATTAAGGTCTTCCGTCTTCACGGAAGACCTTATAGTGATTCTACTGTTTCTTATTATTATTATTCTTATTATTCTTTTTTTTGACAAAATTTTGTGCAGACGATTTCTCGAAAGGTATTCAGCGGTTTTTCATGAAACTTTCACAAAATATGTGTCATTATATGAAGTTGTTACATCCGTAGAGAAATTTGGAAAATTCGCTTCTGGTGCCAAGTTATGGACAATTTCCTGATTTTAAAATGCGATTTTGTCGCGCACTTTTATTGAAAATGGCTGAGGATATGCACTGGAGACTTATTGGAGATGATAGATCATGACTTTCTGGTTTGCAGAATCACCTTTTCGTGCGTCGTCAGTACTTCCGGTCGTTACGAAATGCAAATTGAAAAAAATCGTATTTTCTAACTTTTTTGTTTTTCGGTATTTTTCATTTATTTTTGGTATGTAAATAGAAACCCTTCTAATAATGCCTACAATATAATTTGTTTGAATGCTGATAAATCTAAAATCTAGATATTAGCATTCAAATATCTGAAGCGTGTCCAAAATGGCGGCTGTCTCAGTCAACGCCGACATTTCGCAATAGGGGTTTACGGAGGCAGCTGAGCGTTTGTTTGAACGAAAGTAACATAAGGATAAATGAAATGTAAAGGAATACTTGGATTGTCACGTCGTAGTTACGTTGCAGTTCTGTGTCAAACTAACGTCTTCTATAATTGGTTTTGACTGGTTCTCAGAGTAGGAAAAGAAAAGACTAATTGTGTAAATGAAATTTGATACCAAATATCTTTTTTGCACCACGGAAAAACATATCTTAAATCATACCTATAAATAATACTTTTTTCAAGAAAGAATATCAATCATATCAATATCAAATATAAATCTCAACCGCTGTTTTTCTATGCACAATTGTGTCATATTAAACTAAAAATAAGACAAAAATAAGAAAACGATTTTTTTTAAAGATCGCTTCATGGACTTTATTTTAGCATTCTTGTCTCAAAGACCTGATTCAAGTTATTGAGCATAAATGATGTCTGATTCCTTGATCGTCGTAAATGTAGGGCGAGCCATGTTTTTCGGCGAAACGTTTCAACCTTTTTAGATTAACTTATCGGGATAGTTCACTTTGGGGATAAACAGGAAATTGAAAAAAAAAATAAAAAAAATTATAACCTTTTCATCACTTTAGTGTTACATGCATATATACAATATGGAATTTGTAAAATGTGTTAGATGTAAATATAATTTCTAAACGTAGGCTATAAGAACTTTTTTTTTAATTTCATTGAAGCTATCACACCTATTTGATAGAACATTCCAAAGAAAAGTTGCGAAGATTAACTCGTGGCTTTTGGCGCTAAATTTTTAATAGTGGTCCGCCTTTGAAAATTTTAAGAGAGAAGCACTGTTTCGTGAATCACATACAAGTAGATTAAGAGTAGAGGTCACAATAGCGTAATATTTTGAGCGTTGGAATTTCGTGCTGGCGACTTGCGTTCAATCCCCCTTGTGTGCAAATGGTTTTTTTTTTTTTTTACATTTTCAGCTCCATTTTACGTTTTCTTTCCGGAATCGGACGGAAGACCTCTCGTTGCTCGCAACGAGTTTCATATCTAGTATTCTTACTATTTTCGTATTGACCAAATTATGGAAATGACCTTTGTCCGGTCCATTTCTCATGAACAGCTTAAGATATGAAAGTTAACTGTGTCAGATATCATAGATCAGGACTTGAAGATTTGTCCATTAACATTTTTTCCGTCGTCAATACTTCCGGTCGTCACAGAAAAGGGAATTAAAACTCGATTTTAAACATTTCTTTGTCTTTCTTTCTTCTTTTTACTGTGATATTCATGATGAAAGTTAAAGCCCCTTTTTGATGATTTTACGTATAAACAGTTTCTTGATTTGATTAAGAAGGAATTAAATATCTTTGAATATCTGAGAACTTTCGCAAACGTAGGTTCAACGTTTCCTTAAACACTAAAAAATATTCATTTCATTTTCTCATAAATAGACTTCGCGCGGGGAAAACCCATTCTGCAATACACAAGTGTGCAGGTAAAGTCTTTGACGCGATGGCGAAAGGACCTGTAGAAAAACTTCCCTGGTTCAATTGAGACGAGATTTTAGTAAATAAAGTGTGTATAATGAATATATTATATGTGTTCATCTTATCCCCCCCCCCCTATATCTTTTTTGTGAACTGTAAAAGACCTATCCCCCACGTTTCTCACATATTGAAATGAATGCCAATTCGGCTTTAATTTTTACATTCTACATAAACTGACCTTGACATTTACATAACAAGACACTCTTCTTAAAGTAAAGAAAATGATAAGGCTTAATTCTTTCTACAAAATAATGGTAATTTACAAGTCTATATTCAAGAACACCCCCCCCCCCCCACCTCCCGGAAGCGCGCAGACAGGTAGAGTTCGCAGATATAACATCTACAACGTACAAGTAACGTTTTAAAAGTTTCATTCATAAAAATCAGTTCCTCTGATGTCATCTGATAACTTGCCATCATTCATTCTTCCTACATGTATCACTTGTATGTAGAATTTATAATTATTTAATTTAATTTTTTTTTATCTTGAGAAAATAAAGATTTTCAGCTGCATTTATTAGCATTTCGCGTTTTCTTGTATATATCTATTACTTGCAAATGAACAATGTCATTAAATAATACAGAAGAAATAAAACTTTATTTTCATCTTTTTTATTCATTCATAAATTCTTAGATCCACTCCAATAGCTGCGCGATGCCCTCACCGCTACAGTAAACAAAACATTCATAACGCCGAAAATGTCCATGATTCCGCTGAACTAAGAAAGTTTACACATGGTTTATCATCTCATAACAAACAACAGCTCTGTCCAATGCAGGATTGCTCGAGTTAAAGAGGAAAATTCAGGGATTATTTTATGGTAGCCATTTTTTGACCTGAACCTATGCGACAATTTGTAATTAAGGTCTTCCGTCTCCAACGGAAGACCTTCTTGTTATTCTTCGGTTTCTTTTTCCCTATTATTATTAAGGTCTTCCGTTTCAGACGGAAGACCTTATAGTGATTCTACTGTTTCTTCTTTTTCTTTTTTTTATTATTATTATTTTTTTCCCCTTTTTGTTTCGACGATTTCTCAGAGATGGCTGGACGGATTCTCACCAAATTTTCAGAGATGATAGTGAGTGAAAATATCTTTCAAATGCAGTTTTCAGTTTTTCGAAATTCACTTCCGGTCGTCAGATATGTCCGATTTCCGCTTTTTTCAAAAAAAGTTTTGTCCGAGTCATATCTCAGAAACGGTTAGAGATTAAGACACCAAACTTATATGAGTAATAGATCTTGATAAGTAGGCAAAACCAATTGGGTTAAGATTGTCCGCCGTCACTTCCGGTCGTCACAGGAAGTGATCAAAGAAATCGAAAATTTCAACTTTTCTTTAATGAAACTTTTTTTGCATCAGATTATAGCATCTTATTTGTACTTTCGAAATATATCAGTCCCACCGGAAACAAAAACGACAACTTCCGGTTATGAGAGAAAAAGTGCATATTTTCAGTATTTTTCTTTCCCATAAATATTTTTTATAGATAAAGTATTTGTAATGATTTTTGGATATGTTATTCAGACTGCAAATGACTACAGTAACGTCAAATATCTGAGTAAAATTCACTTCCGGTCGCGTGATTTCCTGTCCTCAAAATGGGAAGTTATCATAGCTAGATCTCGTAAACGGTAAGAGATTAAGACACCAAACTTAGACAAGTGGTAGATCATTATAAGTAGGCAAATTCAGTTGGGATAAGACCGTCAGCCGTCACTTCCGGTCGTCACAGGAAGTGATCTAAGAAATCAAAAATTTCAACTTTTCTTTAATGAAACTTTTTTTGCATCACTTTATGGCATTTTATTTGTAGTTTCAAAATAAATCAGTCTTACCGGAAACAACAACGACAACTTCCGGTTATAAGAGAAAAACTACATAATTTGAGTATTTTTCTTTCCCATAAATACTTTTTATGGATAAAGTATTTGTAATGATTTTAAGATATGTTATTCAGACTGCAAATGTCTACAGTAAAGTCTAATATCTCAGTAAAATTCACTTCCGGTCGCGTGACTTCTTGTCCTCAAAATCAGAAGTTATCATAGCTAGATCTCGTGAACGGTAAGAGAGTAAGACAACAAATTAATAGGGATGGTAGACCTTGATGAGTAGACACATCCTTTGAGTTTAAGATCGTCCGCCGTCACTTCCGGTTGTCACAGGAAGTTATGAAATAAATCAAAATTTTAAACTTTTCTTTATGGAATCTTTCTTAGTATTACCTTATAGCTTCTTACTTGTAGTTTCGAGATATGTAGTCCCACTGGAAACAAAAACGACGACTTCCAATTATGAGAGAAAAACTGCATAAATTGAGTATCGTACTATCCCATAAATATCTTTTATAAGAAATTATTTGAAATGATTTTGGGACATTTTATTCAGACTGCAAATGTCTAGAGTAACCTCAAATATCTTCTTTTAAAATTTACTTTCTTCAGGTCACGTGATTTCTTGTCCTCAAAATGAGACCTTTGACCCTTACTCAAAAAGTAATAAAGAAATATTCATTACCTTTATCTAGATTCAGCTTCAAGTGTTAATCTCAAGTTTACCTCTCTCTCTCTCTCTCTCTCTCTCTCTCTCTCTCTCTCTCTCTCTCTCTCTGACCTTGACCTTGATAAATGACCTTGACCTTTGACCCAAAGGTCACAATCAAGCTTAAGTATGTGGAGGTATTAACAACTCTCATTTTAACAAATGCTTATAAAATCACCCCCCCCCCTGAAAAAATCAATAGCAACATAGAAAAAACTTCTACCTCTGAAAAGACACCACAGATCGACATAAGATTAAGGATTTGAGTAGAAGACACCTTAAAGAAAGTGTCCTAAGAGTTTTATGGTGAGTCTTTTGAGTATAATGAAATTCTACGGATTATCGGCAAAAACTGCATTTTTTTTCTGTCTGAAATTTAAATTCTGATGGGCATAAAATGAATTAAAGCTTGTTTTGGCTATTTCTTCATTTGTTGTTAATATCATTCGATTCTCCTGCTCTAATACGACATTTTAATACCAAGTATTCTAGCTTTCTTTGGTATGTGGAATTTATTTCAATTTTATTTAGATTTAATATTAATTGAATGAATCTTGATTTCATTTGAAATTTGATTTTTTTTTCTAGAATAACACAATCTTATAAGAAATAGCGACTTTCAGCATAATAAAAAGCAATACACGTTTCTTCCCTGTGTTTTCCATCTAGAAATACATGTTTGGAATTTTATTTATGCTACTTACAATGAATTTAATCCACACACATATTCCATACCTATTTCGGTCAGGAATGTTAAAATCCGAACCCAATTCTCTGTTTTCCTTTTCTATAATTACAAACTGCCTTGCATCTCTCGCTCACTCACATGCTCATAAATAATTTATCGCCATTCATTTCAAACATAAAACAACTCAAATCGGATATTTTTCAAACACATGCTCTTAAATAATTTATCGCCATTCATTTCAAACATAAAACAACTCAAATCGGATATTTTTGAAACATCTCTTTAATACATGTATAATGCACATATGATGCAGGTACACATGGGACATTTCACAACGTTTTCACTTACGCTTCCGCCTTGATGCGCAGATCAAATGCATGTTATTCATATTATTAGGTATATCGTAATTTTAATCAGACCCTACTCCTTACATCTTAACTGGAAAACAATCTCAATCAAGCTCATATATACACCTAGGAGCGTGTTACAATGTTTTGAACGTGCTCTCTTTGCGTGATCAATGAAATCATGGTTGTCCCCGAGTCGACTCGTATAATCCAGGAAGTCTGTTTAGAGTATATTTATACCAACTGCGAGCCCGATCTAAAATCCTAGTAGAGAAATGAGAATTTTCCTGTTTTATTTATTTTCTTGCTTTTTTCTACTTCTTTCAGCCCAAATGATATTGAAATGCTTAAAAAGGTAGAAAGGCCGATAATTGTTCACTGAACAATTAGTCTACTAGTTTATTATATGTCTGTCTTTTTTAAAATAGAAAAAAAAAACATCTTGCATACAGATAAATAGAGGAGAACGGAAGACCTTCTTTGTTGCTGTAGCAACAAGAGTTTCTAGTTATTATTATTATTATTATTATTATTCTTCCAACCGATTTTGTGCAAGCGATTTCTCAGAGATGGCTCGTCCGATTTCTACCAAACTTTCAGATCTGAAAGATATTCAATTGATCTTGATAGGTTTTTTTTCCTTTTTGATTATCTCACTTCCGGTCGTGAGATATGGACGATTTTCATTTTCCGGGTCGGCTTGTCCGAGATATGGATATGGACTTTTCTGATTTTCAGGGAAAATAGAGGAAGGTTTGGTGAGTTGTAATTGGGTCTCCAAATCTTTCTTGTCACCGGAGTTCGGTAGGGCCGAAAAAATGTCTCAAATATCTCACAAGATTTGACGCATTTTGTCTCATATCTTCACACCTGTTCATAATTTCTTAAAGCATATCGAAGACAAAATGTGCAACATTGCAAGACCTTTCATTTGATGTCAAAAAAATAGGGCTGACCCTTCAAATTAGGGGCTCAGAGGGGCCAAAAGTCTCTTATCTATAACTCTCTAATGATCAATATTTTGTTATACATTACTGAGCAAAAGTATTCATCTTAACAATTTGATGCTTACTATATAAGTTGTTTGAAAATTGGCTTATCTGAATTCTAGATATTAATATTTGAAAATCTGAAGCGGGCCCAAGATGGCGGCTGTCTTTGTCAATTCCGCCATTTCGCAATAGGGGTTTATGGAGGCAGCTGAGCGTTTGATTAAACCATTCTGACATAAGAATGCATGAAATGTAAAAAAACTACTTGGACTTTCACGTAGTAGTACGTTGCAATTCAGTGTCAATCTTAACACTTAATTTCCGTTTCACTACTTTAGTGTAACTGGGCTAGATACGATATATGTAATGTGTACAATGACTTTTTAAACGTCGAAATAAAATAAAGGCGATAAGAACGTTTTATTTATTTTATTTCATTGAAGCTATCACACCTATTTAATAGATTAGTCCAAAGAAAATGCGCGAATATTTACTCGTGGCGTTTGGCGCAAGTTATTAATAGTGACCCGCCTTTTATGATTCTTAGACAGGTGTACTGTTGCAAAAGTATACACACAAGTATATTTAGAGCAGTACTCCCAAAAGCTTAATGGTTTGCGCGTTGGGGATAAAACAGAAATGGCCTAATGGGTTCAATCCTCTTTGTACTAAAATTTTGAATCACTTTTAAGCTCGATTTTACGAGATTTTTTTTCCTGAATCGGACGGAAGACCTCTCGTTGCTCGCAACGAGATCGTTTCTAGTTATTATTATTATTATTATTATTATTTTTTTCCCCAAAATTTTGTGCACGCGATTTCTCGAAAACTGTTCAGTGGTTTTCAATGAAACTTTCAGGAATTGTGCGTCATTATACGAAGTTGTGGCATGGATAGGAAAATTCGGAATACTCACCTTTGGTTCCAAGTTATTGACACTTTTCTGATTTTAAAATGCAATTTTGTCCCCCCTTTTTTTCGAAAACGGTTTAAGATATTAACTGGAGACTTGTTAGAGATGAAAGATGATGACTTTTAGATATGACGAATCACCTATTCGTGTGTCGTCGGTACTTCCGGTTGCTGCCGGAAGCGAAATTAAAAAGTCCGTATTTTCTAACTTTTTTGTTTTTCAATATTTTTGAAGTATTTTAAGCTTGGGTAATAGAGACCTTTCCAATGATGCTTACTATATAATCTGTTTGAATATTGACAAATCCAAAGTCTAGATATTAACATTCAAAAATCTGAAGCGGGTCCAAAATGGCGGCTGTCTCCGTAGACTCTGCCATTTCGCGAGTAGGGGTTTATGGAGGCAGCTGAGCGTTTGATTAAACGATTCTGACATAAGGATACATGAAATGTAAAAAACTACTTC
This sequence comes from Saccostrea cuccullata, assembly GCF_032062105.1. Lineage (NCBI taxonomy): Eukaryota > Metazoa > Mollusca > Bivalvia > Ostreida > Ostreidae > Saccostrea > Saccostrea cuccullata. The sequence continues at coordinate 15,028 of NW_026937933.1, read as the reverse complement.
GACTCTCACGTAGTAGTGAAATATTTGGAGGAGTTACCTCCCGTTACTTGTTTATATTATAATAGATAATCAATGTAAATATTGTAATTAATTGGTCAATTGACAAAAGAATTATACAAGTATTATTGATAAATGATGTTCTGTTAGAAAATAATAATAGTGTTGCCAAAAGAAAGGCAGTCTGTTGTATTTTATCAATATGATATCTGATAACTTATGATCATTGATTAAGTTGAGGTACAAGGGGGCAGTACAGCCAACTGGCTTGTGTCTTCACTTTGGTACAAAAACCAGATGGTGTATCGATCAAATCGGATTGTGCAAAGTTGCCGTAGTCAGTGACTAGTTAAAATATAGCTGTGTGACGTTAGCTTTAGGTTTGTCATTAAGACAGAGAAGCTCTTACAAAGTTAAATCATACTGTGTAAGTATATTGTAGCCACTTGGCTAGAGTTATATAGGCATCTTGGTAAGCAGTAAGACACCAGGCAGGTGTTAAAGGCTAAATCAAGAGGCACCAGGCAGGTGGCTGTTGACTTATATACATGTAGTCAGTTGTATAGTGAGGCAACTGTCATATGGCACTAGGCAGGTGCCGGTATTAACAGAAGATATATAATTGTATAAAGCACTTAGGTCAATTGATTTAAAGACACCAGGCAGGTGTCATCATATTATCTGTATATTTTGCATTCAATCATACCCCCAGTAAAACTCGGTAATCCGAGCACGGACCTACTGACCGCTCAGGTCCGACACGTTACAGTAGTACGTTGCAATTGAGTGTCAATCTTAAAACTTAATATCCGTTTCACTGCTTTAGTGTAACTGGGCTAGATACGATATGTAATGTGTATACTGTGTTACATATACTTTCTTAACGTCGAAAAAAAATAAAGGCGCTAAGAATGTTTCATTTTTAAAATTTAATTGAAGATATCATACCTATTTAATAGATCAGTCCAAAGAAAAGGCGCGAATATTTACTCGTGGCGTTTGGCGCAAAATTATGAATGCTTTTTATAATTCTTAGACAGGTGAACTGTTGCAAAAGTATACACAAGTATATTTAGAGCAGTACTCCCAATAGCTTAATGGTTAGCGCGTTGGGGATAAAAAAGTAAAAAAAAAAAAACCCAGCGCATTCACGTTGACAACATGGGTTCAATCCTCCTTGTGACCAAAATTTTGAATCTCTTTTCAGTTCGATTTTACGTGGGTTTCTTTTCCTAAAACGGACGGAAGACCTCTCGTTGCTCGCAACGAGATCGTATCTAGTTATTATTATTATTATTTTTTTCCCTTTTCTTTTTTTGACGATTTCTCAGAGATGACTGGACGGATTCTCATGAAATTTTCAGAGATGATAGAGATTTTAAATATCTTTCAAATGCAGTTTTCAGTTTTTCAAAATTCACTTCCGGTCGTCAGATATGTCCGATTTCCGTTTTTTTTCAAAAAATTTTTGTCCCAGTCATATCTCAGAAACGGTAAGAGATGAAGACACCAAACTTATATGAGTAATAGATCTTGATAAGTAGGCAAAACCAATTGGGTTAACATTGTCCGCCGTCACTTCCGGTCGTCACAGGAAGTGATCAAAGAAATCGAAAATTTCAACTTTTCTTTTATGAAACTTTTTTTGCATCACATTATAGCATCTTATTTGTAGTTTCGAAATATATCAGTCCGACCGGAAACAAAAACGACAACTTCCGGTTATAAGAGAAAAACTGCATATTTTCAGTATTTTTCTTTCCCATAAATATTTCTTATAGATAAAGTATTTGTAATGATTTTTGGATATGTTATTCAGACTGCAAATGACTACAGTAACGTCAAATATCTTTGAAAAATTCACTTCCGGTCGCGTGATTTCCTGTCCTCAAATGAGAAGTTTTCATAGCTAGATCTCGTCAACGGTAAGAGATCAAGACACCAAACTTATTTAAGTGGTAGATCTTGATTAGTAGTCAAATTCAGTTGGGATAAGATCGTCAGCCGTCACTTCCGGTCGTCACAGGAAGTGATCCAAAAAATCAAAATTTTCAACTTTTCTTGCATGAAACTTTTTTGCATCACATTATAGCATCTTATTAGTAGTTTTGAAATATATCAGTATCACCGGAAACAAAAACGACAACTTCCGGTTATAAGAGAAAAACAACATATTTTGAGAATTTTTCTTTCCCATCAATATGTTTTATATATAAAGTGTTTGTAGTGATTTTTTAAAATGTTATTTAGACTGCAAATGTCTACAGTAACCTCAAATATCTTAGCAAAATTCACTTCCGGTCGTGTGGATTCCTGTCTTAAAAATGAGAAGTTATTACAGCTAGATCTCGTAAATGGTTAGAGATTAAGACATCAAAGTTATGGGAGTGATAGATCTTGATAAGTAGGCAAAACCTGTTGGGATAAGATTGTCCGCCGTCACTTCCGGTTGTCACAGGAAGTGATCTAAGAAATCGAAAATTTCAACTTTTCTTTAATGAAACTTTTTTTGCATCACTTTATAGCATTTTATTTGTAGTTTCAAAATATATCAGTCTTACCGGAAACAACAACGACAATTTCCGGTTATAAAAGAAAAACTACATAATTTGAGTATTTTTCTTTCCCATAAATACTTTTTATAGATAAAGTATCTGTAATGATTTTTGGATATGTTATGCAGACTGCAAACGTCTACACTAATGTATAATATCTCAGTAAAATTCACTTCCGGTCGCGTGACTTCCTGTCCTCAAAATCAGAAGTTATCATAGCTAGATCTCGTAAATGGTAAGAGATGAAGACACCAAATTAATAGGGATGGTAGACCTTGATGAGTAGACACATTCTTTGAGTTTAAGATCGTCCGCCGTCACTTCTGGTTGTCACAGGAAGTGATCAAATAAATCAAAATTTTAAACTTTCTTTATGGAATCTTTCTAAGTATGACCTTATAGCATCTTACTTGTAGTTTCGAGATATGTAGTCCCACTGGAAACAAAAACGACAACTTTCAATTATGAGAGAAAAACTGCATAAATTGAGTATTGTACTATCCCATGAATATCTTTTATAAAAAAAAGTATTTGAAATGATTTTGGGACATTTTATTCAGACTGCAAATTTCTAGAGTAACCTCAAATATCTTCTTTTAAAATTTACTTTTTTCAGGTGACGTGATTTCTTGTCCTCAAAATGAGACCTTTGACCCTTACTCAAAAAATAATAAAGAAATATGCATTACCTTTATCTAGATTCAGCTTCAAGTGTTAATCTCAAGTTTACCCCTCTCTCTCTCTCTCTCTCTCTCTCTCTCTCTCTCTGACCTTGACCTTGATAAATGACCTTGACCTTTGACCCCATTGACCCAAAGGTCACAATCAAGCTTAAGTATGTGGAGGTATAAACAACTCTCATTTTAACAAATGCTTATAAAATACCCCCTACCCCCTCCCGTCCCTTAAAAAATATCAATAGCAACATAGAAAAAACTTCTACCTCTGAAAAAACACCACAGATCGACATAAGATTAAGGATTTGAGTAGAAGACACCTTAAAGAAAGTGTCCTAAGAGTTTTACGGTGAGTCTCTTGAGTAAATGAAACAGATTATCGGCAAAAACTGCATTTTTTTTCTGTCTGAAATTTAAATTTTGATGGGCATAAAATGAATTAAAGCTTGTATTGGCTATTTCTTCATTTGTTGTTAATATCATTCGAATCTCCTGCTCTGATACGACATTTTAATACCAAGTATTCTAGCTTTCTTTGGTATGTGGAATTTATTTCAATTTTATTTAGATTTAATATTAATTGAATGAATCTTGATTTCATTTGAAATTTGATTTTTTTTTCTAGAATAACACAATCTTATAAGATATAGTGACTTTCAGCATAATAAAAAGCAGTACACGTTTCTTCCCTGTGTTTTCCATCTAGAATTACATGTTTGGAATTTTATTTATGCAACTTACAATGAATTCAATCCAAACACATATTCCATACCTATTTCGGTCAGGAATGTTAAAATCCGAACCCGATTCTCTGTTTTCCTTTTCTATAATTACAAACTGCCTTGCATCTCTCGCTCATTTTTCTCACATGCTCATAAATAATTTATCGCCATTCATTTCAAACATAAAACAACTCAAATCGGATATTTTTCAAACATCTCTTTAATACAGGTATAATGCACATATGATGCATGTACACATGGGACATTTCACAACGTTTTCACTTACGCTTCCGTCTTGATGCGCAGATCAAATGCATGTTATTCATATTAATAGGTATATCGTAATTTTAATCAGACCCTACCCCTTACATCTTAACTTGTAAACAATCTAATTCAAGCTCATATGTACACATAGGAGCGTGTTACAATGTTTTTAATGTGCTCTCTTTGCGTGATCAATGAATTCGTGGTTATCCCCGAGTCGACTCGTATAATCCAGGAAGTCTGTTTAGAGTATATTTATACCAACTGCGAGCCCGATCTAAAATCCTAGTAGAGAAATGAGAATTTTCCTGTTTTATTTATTTTCTTGCTTTTTTCTACTTCTTTCAGCCCAAATGATATTGAAATGCTTAAAAAGGTAGAAAGGCCGATAATTGTTCACTGAACAATTAGTCTACTAGTTTATTATATGTCTGTCTTTTTTAAAATAGAAAAAAACATCCTGCATACAGATAAATAGAGGAGAACGGAAGACCTTCTTTGTTGCTGTAGCAACAAGAGTTTCTAGTTATTATTATTATTATTATTATTATTCTTCCAACCGATTTTGTGCAAGCGATTTCTCAGAGATGGCTCGTCCGATTTCTACCAAACTTTCAGATCTGAAAGATATTCAATTGATCTTGATAGGTTTTTTTCCTTTTTGATTATCTCACTTCCGGTCGTGAGATATGGACGATTTTCTGATTTTCAGAGGGTCGGCTTGTCCGGGAAACTCCTCCGAAACGACGTAAGATATGGACTTAAGATTTTCAGGGAAAATAGAGGAAGGTTTGGTGAGTTGTAATTGGGTCTCCAAATCTTTCTAGCGCAAAAGACACCGGAGTTCGGTAGGGCCGAAAAAATGTCTCAGAAATATCTCACAAAATTTGACGCATTTTGTCTCATATCTTCACAGTTCATAATTTGTTAAAACATATCGAAGACAAAATGTGCAACATCGCAAGACCTTTCATTTGATATAAAAAAAATAGGGCTGATTAGGGGCTAAGAGTCTCTATTCAAAAGTATTCATCATCTGAATTCTAGATATTAATATTTGAAAATCTGAAGCCTGGCTGTCTTTGTCAATTCCGCCATTTCGCAATTGGGGTTTATGGAGCAGCTAGCGTTTGATTTCTGAAATGTAAAGCTTTCATATCGAAGACAAACTTATGTGCAACATATATGTAATGTGTACAAGACCTTTAAAGGCATAAGAACGTTGATGAAAATCGCGAAAAAAATTATTAATAGTGACCCGCTTTTATGACTTAGACCTTTGCAAAAGTTACACACAAGTATATTTAGAGCAGTACTCCCAAAAGCTTAATGGTTTGCGCGTTGGGGATAAAACAGAGCGACAATGGGTTCAATCCTCTTTGCGACCAAAATTTTGAATCTTTTTCTGTGATATTCATGGCATCCCTTTTGCTGATTTAACGTTTTCTTGATTTGATTTTTTTTCGGCCAAACGAGATTAAGTTTCTAAATCCAAATGACATTGACCTTATTACCATGATTATTATTTTTTTTTTCCCAAAAAAATTTTGTGCACGCGATTTCTCGAAAACTGTTCAGTGGTTTTCAATGAAACTTAGAAGGTGTACTGTTGCAAAAGTATACAAAGTCTCTTTTGCGCGTTGGGGATAAAACAGAAAAAGGCGATCTCTATAACTCTCTAATGATCAATATTTTGTTATACATTACTGATCTGCAAAAGTATTCATCTTAACAATTTGATGCTTACTATATAAGTTGTTTGAAAATTGGAAAATTTTGGAAGGTTTGGTGAGTTGTAATATCTTATAAATCTTATCTTACCGGAGTTCGGTAATTGTAGTAGAAATATATCTCACAGAGATTTGACGCATTTTGTCTCAGACGATCTTCACACCTGTTCATAATTTCTATTAAAGCATATTTGAAAAAAGACTGAAAATAGGGCGGGCATTACTGAGCAAAAGTATTCATCTTAACAATTTGATGCAAAATTGGCTTATCTGAATTCTAGATATTAATATTTGAAAATCTGAAGCGGGCCCATATGGCGGCTGTCTTTGTCAATTCCGCCATTTCGCAATAGGGGTTTATGGAGGCAGCTGAGCGTTTGATTAAACCATTCTGACATAAGAATGCATGAAATGTAAAAAAACTACTTGGACTTTCACGTAGTAGTACGTTGCAATTCAGTGTCAATCTTAACACTTAATTTCCGTTTCACTACTTTAGTGTAACTGGGCTAGATACGATATATGTAATGTGTACAATGACTTTTTAAACGTCGAAATAAAATAAAGGCGATAAGAACGTTTTATTTATTTTATTTCATTGAAGCTATCACACCTATTTAATAGATTAGTCCAAAGAAAATGCGCGAATATTTACTCGTGGCGTTTGGCGCAAGTTATTAATAGTGACCCGCCTTTTATGATTCTTAGACAGGTGTACTGTTGCAAAAGTATACACACAAGTATATTTAGAGCAGTACTCCCAAAAGCTTAATGGTTTGCGCGTTGGGGATAAAACAGAAATGGCCTAATGGGTTCAATCCTCTTTGTACTAAAATTTTGAATCACTTTTAAGCTCGATTTTACGAGATTTTTTTTCCTGAATCGGACGGAAGACCTCTCGTTGCTCGCAACGAGATCGTTTCTAGTTATTATTATTATTATTATTATTATTTTTTTCCCCAAAATTTTGTGCACGCGATTTCTCGAAAACTGTTCAGTGGTTTTCAATGAAACTTTCAGGAATTGTGCGTCATTATACGAAGTTGTGGCATGGATAGGAAAATTCGGAATACTCACCTTTGGTTCCAAGTTATTGACACTTTTCTGATTTTAAAATGCAATTTTGTCCCCCCTTTTTTTCGAAAACGGTTTAAGATATTAACTGGAGACTTGTTAGAGATGAAAGATGATGACTTTTAGATATGACGAATCACCTATTCGTGTGTCGTCGGTACTTCCGGTTGCTGCCGGAAGCGAAATTAAAAAGTCCGTATTTTCTAACTTTTTTGTTTTTCAATATTTTTGAAGTATTTTAAGCTTGGGTAATAGAGACCTTTCCAATGATGCTTACTATATAATCTGTTTGAATATTGACAAATCCAAAGTCTAGATATTAACATTCAAAAATCTGAAGCGGGTCCAAAATGGCGGCTGTCTCCGTAGACTCTGCCATTTCGCGAGTAGGGGTTTATGGAGGCAGCTGAGCGTTTGATTAAACGATTCTGACATAAGGATACATGAAATGTAAAAAACTACTTCGACTCTCACGTAGTAGTGAAATATTTGGAGGAGTTACCTCCCGTTACTTGTTTATATTATAATAGATAATCAATGTAAATATTGTAATTAATTGGTCAATTGACAAAAGAATTATACAAGTATTATTGATAAATGATGTTCTGTTAGAAAATAATAATAGTGTTGCCAAAAGAAAGGCAGTCTGTTGTATTTTATCAATATGATATCTGATAACTTATGATCATTGATTAAGTTGAGGTACAAGGGGGCAGTACAGCCAACTGGCTTGTGTCTTCACTTTGGTACAAAAACCAGATGGTGTATCGATCAAATCGGATTGTGCAAAGTTGCCGTAGTCAGTGACTAGTTAAAATATAGCTGTGTGACGTTAGCTTTAGGTTTGTCATTAAGACAGAGAAGCTCTTACAAAGTTAAATCATACTGTGTAAGTATATTGTAGCCACTTGGCTAGAGTTATATAGGCATCTTGGTAAGCAGTAAGACACCAGGCAGGTGTTAAAGGCTAAATCAAGAGGCACCAGGCAGGTGGCTGTTGACTTATATACATGTAGTCAGTTGTATAGTGAGGCAACTGTCATATGGCACTAGGCAGGTGCCGGTATTAACAGAAGATATATAATTGTATAAAGCACTTAGGTCAATTGATTTAAAGACACCAGGCAGGTGTCATCATATTATCTGTATATTTTGCATTCAATCATACCCCCAGTAAAACTCGGTAATCCGAGCACGGACCTACTGACCGCTCAGGTCCGACACGTTACAGTAGTACGTTGCAATTGAGTGTCAATCTTAAAACTTAATATCCGTTTCACTGCTTTAGTGTAACTGGGCTAGATACGATATGTAATGTGTATACTGTGTTACATATACTTTCTTAACGTCGAAAAAAAATAAAGGCGCTAAGAATGTTTCATTTTTAAAATTTAATTGAAGATATCATACCTATTTAATAGATCAGTCCAAAGAAAAGGCGCGAATATTTACTCGTGGCGTTTGGCGCAAAATTATGAATGCTTTTTATAATTCTTAGACAGGTGAACTGTTGCAAAAGTATACACAAGTATATTTAGAGCAGTACTCCCAATAGCTTAATGGTTAGCGCGTTGGGGATAAAAAAGTAAAAAAAAAAAACCCAGCGCATTCACGTTGACAACATGGGTTCAATCCTCCTTGTGACCAAAATTTTGAATCTCTTTTCAGTTCGATTTTACGTGGGTTTCTTTTCCTAAAACGGACGGAAGACCTCTCGTTGCTCGCAACGAGATCGTATCTAGTTATTATTATTATTATTTTTTTCCCTTTTCTTTTTTTGACGATTTCTCAGAGATGACTGGACGGATTCTCATGAAATTTTCAGAGATGATAGAGATTTTAAATATCTTTCAAATGCAGTTTTCAGTTTTTCAAAATTCACTTCCGGTCGTCAGATATGTCCGATTTCCGTTTTTTTTCAAAAAATTTTTGTCCCAGTCATATCTCAGAAACGGTAAGAGATGAAGACACCAAACTTATATGAGTAATAGATCTTGATAAGTAGGCAAAACCATTGGGGTAACATTGTCCGCCGTCACTTCCGGTCGTCACAGGAAGTGATCAAAGAAATCGAAAATTTCAACTTTTCTTTTATGAAACTTTTTTTGCATCACATTATAGCATCTTATTTGTAGTTTCGAAATATATCAGTCCGACCGGAAACAAAAACGACAACTTCCGGTTATAAGAGAAAAACTGCATATTTTCAGTATTTTTCTTTCCCATAAATATTTCTTATAGATAAAGTATTTGTAATGATTTTTGGATATGTTATTCAGACTGCAAATGACTACAGTAACGTCAAATATCTTTGAAAAATTCACTTCCGGTCGCGTGATTTCCTGTCCTCAAATGAGAAGTTTTCATAGCTAGATCTCGTCAACGGTAAGAGATCAAGACACCAAACTTATTTAAGTGGTAGATCTTGATTAGTAGTCAAATTCAGTTGGGATAAGATCGTCAGCCGTCACTTCCGGTCGTCACAGGAAGTGATCCAAAAAATCAAAATTTTCAACTTTTCTTGCATGAAACTTTTTTGCATCACATTATAGCATCTTATTAGTAGTTTTGAAATATATCAGTATCACCGGAAACAAAAACGACAACTTCCGGTTATAAGAGAAAAACAACATATTTTGAGAATTTTTCTTTCCCATCAATATGTTTTATATATAAAGTGTTTGTAGTGATTTTTTAAAATGTTATTTAGACTGCAAATGTCTACAGTAACCTCAAATATCTTAGCAAAATTCACTTCCGGTCGTGTGGATTCCTGTCTTAAAAATGAGAAGTTATTACAGCTAGATCTCGTAAATGGTTAGAGATTAAGACATCAAAGTTATGGGAGTGATAGATCTTGATAAGTAGGCAAAACCTGTTGGGATAAGATTGTCCGCCGTCACTTCCGGTTGTCACAGGAAGTGATCTAAGAAATCGAAAATTTCAACTTTTCTTTAATGAAACTTTTTTTGCATCACTTTATAGCATTTTATTTGTAGTTTCAAAATATATCAGTCTTACCGGAAACAACAACGACAATTTCCGGTTATAAAAGAAAAACTACATAATTTGAGTATTTTTCTTTCCCATAAATACTTTTTATAGATAAAGTATCTGTAATGATTTTTGGATATGTTATGCAGACTGCAAACGTCTACACTAATGTATAATATCTCAGTAAAATTCACTTCCGGTCGCGTGACTTCCTGTCCTCAAAATCAGAAGTTATCATAGCTAGATCTCGTAAATGGTAAGAGATGAAGACACCAAATTAATAGGGATGGTAGACCTTGATGAGTAGACACATTCTTTGAGTTTAAGATCGTCCGCCGTCACTTCTGGTTGTCACAGGAAGTGATCAAATAAATCAAAATTTTAAACTTTCTTTATGGAATCTTTCTAAGTATGACCTTATAGCATCTTACTTGTAGTTTCGAGATATGTAGTCCCACTGGAAACAAAAACGACAACTTTCAATTATGAGAGAAAAACTGCATAAATTGAGTATTGTACTATCCCATGAATATCTTTTATAAAAAAAAGTATTTGAAATGATTTTGGGACATTTTATTCAGACTGCAAATTTCTAGAGTAACCTCAAATATCTTCTTTTAAAATTTACTTTTTTCAGGTGACGTGATTTCTTGTCCTCAAAATGAGACCTTTGACCCTTACTCAAAAAATAATAAAGAAATATGCATTACCTTTATCTAGATTCAGCTTCAAGTGTTAATCTCAAGTTTACCCCTCTCTCTCTCTCTCTCTCTCTCTCTCTCTGATGACCTTGACCTTTGACCTTGATAAATGACCTTGACCTTTGACCCCATTGACCCAAAGGTCACAATCAAGCTTAAGTATGTGGAGGTATAAACAACTCTCATTTTAACAAATGCTTATAAAATACCCCCTACCCCCTCCCGTCCCTTAAAAAATATCAATAGCAACATAGAAAAAACTTCTACCTCTGAAAAAACACCACAGATCGACATAAGATTAAGGATTTGAGTAGAAGACACCTTAAAGAAAGTGTCCTAAGAGTTTTACGGTGAGTCTCTTGAGTAAATGAAACAGATTATCGGCAAAAACTGCATTTTTTTTCTGTCTGAAATTTAAATTTTGATGGGCATAAAATGAATTAAAGCTTGTATTGGCTATTTCTTCATTTGTTGTTAATATCATTCGAATCTCCTGCTCTGATACGACATTTTAATACCAAGTATTCTAGCTTTCTTTGGTATGTGGAATTTATTTCAATTTTATTTAGATTTAATATTAATTGAATGAATCTTGATTTCATTTGAAATTTGATTTTTTTTTCTAGAATAACACAATCTTATAAGATATAGTGACTTTCAGCATAATAAAAAGCAGTACACGTTTCTTCCCTGTGTTTTCCATCTAGAATTACATGTTTGGAATTTTATTTATGCAACTTACAATGAATTCAATCCAAACACATATTCCATACCTATTTCGGTCAGGAATGTTAAAATCCGAACCCGATTCTCTGTTTTCCTTTTCTATAATTACAAACTGCCTTGCATCTCTCGCTCATTTTTCTCACATGCTCATAAATAATTTATCGCCATTCATTTCAAACATAAAACAACTCAAATCGGATATTTTTCAAACATCTCTTTAATACAGGTATAATGCACATATGATGCATGTACACATGGGACATTTCACAACGTTTTCACTTACGCTTCCGTCTTGATGCGCAGATCAAATGCATGTTATTCATATTAATAGGTATATCGTAATTTTAATCAGACCCTACCCCTTACATCTTAACTTGTAAACAATCTAATTCAAGCTCATATGTACACATAGGAGCGTGTTACAATGTTTTTAATGTGCTCTCTTTGCGTGATCAATGAATTCGTGGTTATCCCCGAGTCGACTCGTATAATCCAGGAAGTCTGTTTAGAGTATATTTATACCAACTGCGAGCCCGATCTAAAATCCTAGTAGAGAAATGAGAATTTTCCTGTTTTATTTATTTTCTTGCTTTTTTCTACTTCTTTCAGCCCAAATGATATTGAAATGCTTAAAAAGGTAGAAAGGCCGATAATTGTTCACTGAACAATTAGTCTACTAGTTTATTATATGTCTGTCTTTTTTAAAATAGAAAAAAACATCCTGCATACAGATAAATAGAGGAGAACGGAAGACCTTCTTTGTTGCTGTAGCAACAAGAGTTTCTAGTTATTATTATTATTATTATTATTATTCTTCCAACCGATTTTGTGCAAGCGATTTCTCAGAGATGGCTCGTCCGATTTCTACCAAACTTTCAGATCTGAAAGATATTCAATTGATCTTGATAGGTTTTTTTCCTTTTTGATTATCTCACTTCCGGTCGTGAGATATGGACGATTTTCTGATTTTCAGAGGGTCGGCTTGTCCGGGAAACTCCTCCGAAACGACGTAAGATATGGACTTAAGATTTTCAGGGAAAATAGAGGAAGGTTTGGTGAGTTGTAATTGGGTCTCCAAATCTTTCTAGCGCAAAAGACACCGGAGTTCGGTAGGGCCGAAAAAATGTCTCAGAAATATCTCACAAGATTTGACGCATTTTGTCTCATATCTTCACACCTGTTCATAATTTCTTAAAGCATATCGAAGACAAAATGTGCAACATTGCAAGACCTTTCATTTGATGTCAAAAAAATAGGGCTGACCCTTCAAATTAGGGGCTCAGAGGGGCCAAAAGTCTCTTATCTATAACTCTCTAATGATCAATATTTTGTTATACATTACTGAGCAAAAGTATTCATCTTAACAATTTGATGCTTACTATATAAGTTGTTTGAAAATTGGCTTATCTGAATTCTAGATATTAATATTTGAAAATCTGAAGCGGGCCCAAGATGGCGGCTGTCTTTGTCAATTCCGCCATTTCGCAATAGGGGTTTATGGAGGCAGCTGAGCGTTTGATTAAACCATTCTGACATAAGAATGCATGAAATGTAAAAAAACTACTTGGACTTTCACGTAGTAGTACGTTGCAATTCAGTGTCAATCTTAACACTTAATTTCCGTTTCACTACTTTAGTGTAACTGGGCTAGATACGATATATGTAATGTGTACAATGACTTTTTAAACGTCGAAATAAAATAAAGGCGATAAGAACGTTTTATTTATTTTATTTCATTGAAGCTATCACACCTATTTAATAGATTAGTCCAAAGAAAATGCGCGAATATTTACTCGTGGCGTTTGGCGCAAGTTATTAATAGTGACCCGCCTTTTATGATTCTTAGACAGGTGTACTGTTGCAAAAGTATACACACAAGTATATTTAGAGCAGTACTCCCAAAAGCTTAATGGTTTGCGCGTTGGGGATAAAACAGAAATGGCCTAATGGGTTCAATCCTCTTTGTACTAAAATTTTGAATCACTTTTAAGCTCGATTTTACGAGATTTTTTTTCCTGAATCGGACGGAAGACCTCTCGTTGCTCGCAACGAGATCGTTTCTAGTTATTATTATTATTATTATTATTATTTTTTTCCCCAAAATTTTGTGCACGCGATTTCTCGAAAACTGTTCAGTGGTTTTCAATGAAACTTTCAGGAATTGTGCGTCATTATACGAAGTTGTGGCATGGATAGGAAAATTCGGAATACTCACCTTTGGTTCCAAGTTATTGACACTTTTCTGATTTTAAAATGCAATTTTGTCCCCCCTTTTTTTCGAAAACGGTTTAAGATATTAACTGGAGACTTGTTAGAGATGAAAGATGATGACTTTTAGATATGACGAATCACCTATTCGTGTGTCGTCGGTACTTCCGGTTGCTGCCGGAAGCGAAATTAAAAAGTCCGTATTTTCTAACTTTTTTGTTTTTCAATATTTTTGAAGTATTTTAAGCTTGGGTAATAGAGACCTTTCCAATGATGCTTACTATATAATCTGTTTGAATATTGACAAATCCAAAGTCTAGATATTAACATTCAAAAATCTGAAGCGGGTCCAAAATGGCGGCTGTCTCCGTAGACTCTGCCATTTCGCGAGTAGGGGTTTATGGAGGCAGCTGAGCGTTTGATTAAACGATTCTGACATAAGGATACATGAAATGTAAAAAACTACTTCGACTCTCACGTAGTAGTGAAATATTTGGAGGAGTTACCTCCCGTTACTTGTTTATATTATAATAGATAATCAATGTAAATATTGTAATTAATTGGTCAATTGACAAAAGAATTATACAAGTATTATTGATAAATGATGTTCTGTTAGAAAATAATAATAGTGTTGCCAAAAGAAAGGCAGTCTGTTGTATTTTATCAATATGATATCTGATAACTTATGATCATTGATTAAGTTGAGGTACAAGGGGGCAGTACAGCCAACTGGCTTGTGTCTTCACTTTGGTACAAAAACCAGATGGTGTATCGATCAAATCGGATTGTGCAAAGTTGCCGTAGTCAGTGACTAGTTAAAATATAGCTGTGTGACGTTAGCTTTAGGTTTGTCATTAAGACAGAGAAGCTCTTACAAAGTTAAATCATACTGTGTAAGTATATTGTAGCCACTTGGCTAGAGTTATATAGGCATCTTGGTAAGCAGTAAGACACCAGGCAGGTGTTAAAGGCTAAATCAAGAGGCACCAGGCAGGTGGCTGTTGACTTATATACATGTAGTCAGTTGTATAGTGAGGCAACTGTCATATGGCACTAGGCAGGTGCCGGTATTAACAGAAGATATATAATTGTATAAAGCACTTAGGTCAATTGATTTAAAGACACCAGGCAGGTGTCATCATATTATCTGTATATTTTGCATTCAATCATACCCCCAGTAAAACTCGGTAATCCGAGCACGGACCTACTGACCGCTCAGGTCCGACACGTTACAGTAGTACGTTGCAATTGAGTGTCAATCTTAAAACTTAATATCCGTTTCACTGCTTTAGTGTAACTGGGCTAGATACGATATGTAATGTGTATACTGTGTTACATATACTTTCTTAACGTCGAAAAAAAATAAAGGCGCTAAGAATG
>NW_026937932.1:70000-82654 GCF_032062105.1 Saccostrea cuccullata | reverse complement strand
GCCAGAAGCACTCTTCTTAATCATTTGTTCATGCTAAATTTGGTTTCTATTGATATTAATTTATTATTTTATGGTGATATTAATTTGCCTTTACAGATAAATAACAGTATTTTTGCTGCTGTTCATAAATTTATTGACGAAACATTGTAGATTCTCCAAATGATGCATGACATTAAGTTATATTGTATATCTAGTTATTCAGATCCTTTTGACTTTGTCAATAAAATATGTTCAATTCAATCAATAAACTATGTTCAAAACAAAACAACTAATAAATGTACAAGGAAAGTAATGAATAAATAGTCAAGTCCATTTCTGATACCCTTGTCCGAACTCTCATTGGTACTACGGGTCGTGTCCCTCGTTGAAGCGTCCGTAGCGTCGGGTGATGTAATGTGGGAGGAGGATGTACTGTTGATTTTCCCGTCTTCGTAGGTATTGGGGGAAGGGGGTGTATTTAGGAAAGTCGTGTCGCTGTGTGTGATGAGGGAGGGGGTAGGCGAGGTGGTCTTAGTTCGTTCGTACGTGGTTAAATGGGTCGTTTTCCGTTCTTGCGACTTGAGAGGGGAAGTGTTTGTAATGTCAGATGTGGCTTGTGGTGTTACGTCGTCGTGTTTACAGATACCGGGGAGTGAAGGAGTTGTCATCAGAGAGGAGGCGGTGACTTTATCCGTCTCGGACGTACTTAAAGCTGTAGAGATACCAATATAGAAATATAAAGGAACATAAAAGACTTTACCAGTACGTTCAAATGATTTAAAATTCTTAATTGACAAAAATTAAGAAGATGTTAATTGTGTAACGAAAAATAGTTTCCAAACAATGGAAACAATTGAACACATGACCAGACCTGTAGATAACATACGGCGTAACATAAAAATAAAAACTGTGTTGTTTCCATTGTGTCCGTTGCAGCTGTACTTGTCGGTTCTGCAAAAAAAAAATATCCATGAATTGTCCACTTAATTAAGAAAAACATGATTACATATCATTACATCCACGTCATAAACACTCATCATCTGGTCATTATGCTACCGGAGATATGCTACATGTATCTTTATGGTCTTGTTAACAATTGGGGATTATCCCGTTATTATTGTGTCTCTGACACGGCAAAGTCTCCTCCGGGTCACGGAGAGGTCATCCACAACCTTGCTCCATTGGCCCCCTTCTCTCGCCTTACAATAGAGGTTCGCCCCATTCGTCTCTCAAAAAATAGGCCCATTGTTTACACCACCACCACCCCATATGTCGGCTATACTACTGTTATATACAAAAATCTTATGATCTCAGACGTAATGAATCAAATCATAAAAACAAAATTTGAAAAAAATAAATATTTCTTTCAACGAATTCCTTTAAAAATAAGAAGTAATCATGTGATTTAGATTTTTTTTAACCGAAATAAGAATTTGTCTTAAAAACAGTGAATGATGACCTGTATCATCCTCCCATTGTCCTCCCCATTGTTTACCCCCCACCCCCACCCTATGTCGACTATAATACTAATACGAAATTTTTACCAGAGGCTGGTCGTAGTTTGTTAGTTCTGAAGTGCAGAAACACGGATCACTTTTTTGTCTTCCATACTCTGTGATAAAAGACAGGTTATAACTTGTTTCTGGATTCAGTCCTGTCAGATCCACCCAGTCTGCGTCCTTGTCGATAAATCGGTTCTCTGTTCGGCCATTAGATGAGCGGAACTGTAGGACGATCCTGGACCTTTTGTAGCAAGATGGAGATACGATCCATTTCAGACGAACACTGTGGTCGTAGGTTTCTAACACAGTCAAATTTTTAGGGCCAGTGTCTGATAAATAAGAGGTATCACTTTGTATATTTATATGTTGAATGCATTGTATAAGACACGATTGCACAGTTATTATATTGTATTGTATGAATTGTAGAAGAATAGATTGAATTATAGTTAAAACGTACATTTAAGTATTGTACGCATTGTATCAGATAAGATGAGGCATTTATTATATTGTATATTTGTATATTTTATGCAATGCATAGAGTGAATAGATCATAAAATGAATATTTGTATATTGTATATATTATATAAGACAAGATTAAACAGTTTTTTACCGTTCATTTGTATATTGTATGTGTTGTAGAAGTTTATATTGCACATGTACAGTAACTACTTTGCATATGTGCATATTGTATACTGTATATTGTAAAGTGTTAGACATCATATATTTGTATATTGTATACATTATATATGTTTAGGTTGAACAGTTTTTATATTGTATATTTGTATATTGTAGGGAATGTATTAGATTAGAGTGGACATTTATTATATCAAAAATGTGCATATTGTATACCTTGTATAAGATTACATTGCAGTTATTATATTGTGTATTTGTATATTGTGTTCATTGTGAAAGATTTAACTGAATATTATACAGCTTATGTATACAATATTGTTCATTGTAATTTTCTACATACAAATAAACAATAAAACTGTAAAAACTGATAACATAACTTACACTCATCTATGCCGTCAAGTGAAACTAAATCTGTAATCTGTGAAAAATCGTGAAACACAAAAATAAAGGTTCATTATTTTGAAGAAAAAAATAGATTCTATAAAAGCATGTTATGAGTGTTATTATATGTCATTCATGCAATCACATGAATTCTCCTTACCGTCTTACTGTAATGGGTAGTTATCATCGCGTTGTTGTATACGGTCAAATTTAACAAAACAAACTCATTTGCGAATTTTTCCTTCGACAGCGCCATCCAACAATTGTTGATGTCAATGTAATGACTAAAATAATAGAAATCTCCCGTCCCTATCTGGTATACTTTTATTCCAGCATCAACCTTAATTAGAGACAAAATGATCATGATTTTTTAGGTTCATTTACCCTCTGCTGACTCACATAAAATGCTGCTTTAGCGCTTATTTTTCAAAGATTATGTATTATGCATGAAGTGAGAAAGTCGAAAAAAGACATTTCAACTTGTCAATTTCAGAAAGGATAATTGATATTTATGTTTTTAAGAATTACCTCTCATACTTAAAAATCGATGAACTTTAAAAGATAAATATTTTTTAAAAAATTACTTCTTTCAATAACTGCACCGAAAATAGTCATTTGAAAAATACATGTCGGACTTAGTTGTAATTTTTTTCTTTAAAAATTTGATCCAATTTATTTTATCCACACTATTACTTTGACGAATGCATAAAAAATCGATTGTTTTTTTTTAACCCCTGTATTCAGCCAATAAACAAGCAATACGATCTTTTCTCTGTTATTTTTATTAAATTTTTTTTTTTTTTTTTTTTTTTTTTTTTTTTTTGGTTGGTTTTTTAGTTTTTTTTAAGTTAATGACTTTAAAAAAGTGCTCATAATATTGTAAACTTAAATGGAAATACAGGAGTATGATATTTACATCAGATTTATTCCCTTTTATATCAGTTCCATGGAATAATTCGTTGCTGCTGTATCCTAGTAGATCCAAGTGGACTTTATAAATTCCGCTATTTCTATCATGCGCATCTACCTGTAATCTAAAAATATAGGGGTTTTGTGAATTTGTATAAAAGGAGAATGCAAAAATTTCAAAAGAAGGTTTTTTTCTTACCGACTCGAAAAAGCGTACGTAGGTGATTTAATGTTAAGTGTGAATCTAACATCTGAGTCTGCCAGTTCATTTGGTGGAGTGGAATCGAAGAATATTTTTGTCATGTCTACTTTTTCATTCCCCATGACGTCGGTTGCTCTGACCCAGAAATTTATTGCATTTCCATCTTGTCGGTCCATAAAGAATGTTTGGCTTTCTGAAGATATATTTCCTACTGGAACCCATGACGTGGGCGTCCTGTTGCCCTGGTTTCCATTCCTATAGAAATAGTCAAATTTCACTATACCACGAATATTTGGTATACGTTCCAGCGTTCTATTCCCCGTCTTATCATCAAGTTGTTGTGGGACATGCTTTTCGTATTTTATCATATGATCAAAATGTTGATAATGTGAAACCTGATTCAGAAGTTTATTTGTATCGTGAAATTTGTTTTCAAAGTGTCCTTTCCATGATACTGTAATGTTATTTTTGAGATTATTTTGCCACATGTAGTTTGTCTCTGGTTCTGCACTTGTGGCAATGAACGGTGAGGTCGACAGAGTGATGCTTGATGAAGGATCATACAAGACCAAGGTTCGAGCGTACTGTGTGTTGTTGGCATTGTCTATCACGTTTAAAATAAACGAATACATCCCTGCCATTGGGGGGATATAATACCAAACATTTACATTGGTGTCGTTAATGACAATCTCTTCAAGTGGGTTCCACGGGTAGGGCTCTGTAAGGTATGTTGTATTCGGTTTTAGCAAATAAACTTGCAGTTTGTATTCTTTTAGTCCTGAGAGATCATCGTTCCATTTGTTCCAAGTAAATGTTATCGGGGACTTTCGTATAAAAAAATATATCAAGCAAAATAATATCATTATTTTGAGCCAAACTGTTAGAAAAGTTGAAACCGATGCATGCAGAAATCAACTATTCTAAAACCTTGTAGTGTATCAGCTCTGATATACTCGTTAGAACTAGCTTAAACGGTGCTTTATTCATTTTTTGTAACTTTTAAGTACAATTCTTTTTAAAATATAAAAGAAATATATTTTAAGTATACATGTAGCTCGAATCTGAAGTTGAATAAAAAAATTTTACTTAAACATCGACAAAATAGTTTTTAAGATGCGAAGTTATCGCATATGTGAAATAGCGGGAACATATCTATCGTTTACATGTACTTAGAATGTCAACACATAACTTTAAAAAAAAAGGGGGGGGGAATTAATATTGTTGACAGTCTGAAATTTTTTTACTTGTGCATTAAATGTACAATATTTCTAACTGGTGTAAGAATAAATGCGACCATTAAAAACCATATATATTTTAAGTAATAATCATAAGGTTATATTACTTACTACTTTTATTTGTTGCATCGCTTTTTAATGAAAAAACGCGATTTTCTCTCACTCCAGCAAATCGGGAAAAACTGTTCTGTTTACAACTCGAAATTCAAAATTATTCCACTGAGCACATGGTTGGCATGTGATATATTGTTGGATAAATCTTTATTACCAATTATATTAATTTTTTCATGGAACAAGTCTTGATAATTTGTTGGTTTCTTTATACCCTCCGAAAAAAAGATAAAAATGTCAGCATATATGTTTACAGTTCTTTTTTCGTGGCGATAAAGTTATTTTCAAATGGGGCACTGCAAGAAGGATAATGGCATTTAATCTTGAAAATGTTAAACAATACACAGTGCATGAAAAATAAATTGTAATTACATGTCTTACATTCAAAGTACATATGTCTATTTTGTTTATAAGTTAGATGTAGGCATGTTTTAAGGCACCTTATATAGAATGTTTGCAAATTTTATTTTCTGCCACACATTGTTGGGGTTGTTGATTAAAAACAATAATTGTTTATGTTGACATTTAACGCTGTAAGCTCTCGTCATTGAAAATACGCTTTTATAAAATATAATCGAGTTGTTTCTATGAAATTTAGAAGTGAGCACAATGTTTGCAATGTAGTTTTGCATATGCTATGTCTATCATCGCAAAAAAGTTTTAAATCCCCCCCCCTACATATCTTTTTTGTTAGAGTTAAAGATTTTTAAAAAATTGCATTACTATATGTGATGGAACATGTACTAGCCTATCATACCCTTGTTATAAAAATATTTGCGTTGCCCCCTCACAATTTTTGCCTAAAATGGCCCGATCATTTTTTTAACATATATTACAAATTTTTTTTTCTTCCGTAAACAATTCTTTTAAATTTTAAGGATTTTTTTCTCAAAAGGATTTAATTTTTCATGATTGCTGGACCACCAAACATCATTTTAAAGATGTTTATAGGTTGTATTTTTTCTCTTTTCTTTGTACAATTGTAATTTTGAAAATATGGGCAAATAGAAAAAAAAAATTATGTTCAAACTAAATAAATTACTTCAAGCCACACTATAACACCTTTCCTCTTTTAAAAGTGTTCATATTATTTGAAATATTTTGCAACTGTAATTCTCTTCTACATTTAAAGATTGTTATGCCCCTCCATATTAAGAAGAGGTCTGGAAAACAAAATTCTGTGCTAAAAATAGAAGTGCTGCTATCCATGAACTACTTTCATGGTTCTTTACACTCTTTTTGAAGACGACGGTACCTTGTTTTGAACTTGAAATTATCATTTAAAAGTGCAAAATTTAGACATTTTCTCAACAAATGGTTGTAGAGAGAACATTAATGCACAGTTTGCATATTTTTTTGGATTTTTTAAGGCTCTGCTGAATTCTGTAGCTGAGTTCTAAGGAGCATATCAAAAGCATTTTTCTGCAAAAGTATAGATTATATATGCACAACATGCATTCGGTTATGCATATTTATTGTATCTTTATCAAAAAGACTTAAATTTTGAAAAATATAATGTATTTTAGCCATTTGAAGAAATGTTTACATTTTGCTCTCACTGCACTAAATGTGGCCGTACATCCCCCTTAAAGAAATATTTAACATGAAAGAAAATTAAAATATATATATTTTAAAGAACCTTTGTTATGTCTTCTGTTACATCTAAGGCTTTTCTGCGCAGTCTCTCTCTTGAAGGCAATGACGCGGTTTCTTGAAGTCAAAACGAAACATTGTTGATTTTGTTGTACTTTTGCCAATGAAGGGATCCTTCTGTAACTGAGTTTTTTAAAACAATACCCTCCGTGTTCAGCAATAACAGTTAACGTTAAACTGTTTAAGGACATAGAAATATAATGGAATTAATCGTAGAAGGTAGCGTCTAACATCTACATAACAATTCCTATTTTCACGCATTCTCAAAGTATAGTCTCAATTCGCTATAAATAATGTACCGTGTTTTAAGTTATATAATATTTCTAATAAATTTTATTTTCTGCCAGTCATATGAAACATTGTTGGTTGTTGATTAAAATACAATAATTGTTTGATGTACATTGAATGATTGTCTTAGGAAAAAATCGCATTTTATAGCAGAAATCGATATTTACGTTACTGTCGCCGATCATGTGTAGTTTTTATTTTAAACCAAATAGAAGTTTTAAATCACTTACATATCTTTTTCTTAGTAAGATTGTCCTACATTTGAGTTATATTTCTGAATATCACACCCTTCACAAATATGCGTGTCACAATTTTTTAAAAATCTAAATATATTTATCAAATTTTGATGTCACCGCAAAATTATTACTTTTCTATTTGGAAATTCAAAAGGATTTAAATGATTGCTGAACTGACTCAATAGGATTAAGTTGTAACTTTTTAACATCATGAACACCTCTTCTATTGCATGGAATGGTAAAAAAGACACTGTTTACCTGTATTTATAAAAAATAGCCCCCTTTTCTTATGAGTCCAAGGGTTAAAAAATTCATCGATATTTACTTGTTAGTATTTATTCACAAATTAAGGAAGAGAACTACACTGTTTCCTATGGGTCAAATTGCCTGACACTCAAGCACTAGAATATGCCTTTAATTAACAATGGAATAATAAAACAACAGCATTAAAAGTTACGATAAATCTCAGAAAGATATTTACGTTACTGATATTTACGTTACCAATATTTACATGTACGTTACTAAAAGTAAATTAGAATTAAATTCTAAAGCTGTTTGAACAGATTTGCGAGTGAATCTTAATGATTTAAAAAACTAAAAACATGAAGAAATACACTGTTTCATAAAATGGCATTTTCTTTTCTGTAACAAGAGTGCAGAAATGCAAATGGAAGTGCACATTTTTTTAAACAATATCTTGTGCATCCGTGTGGTTTGAAAATTGAAATGACATATTATTCTCAAGTAGAATTATGGTTTAATGATCGAATGTTTCCATTTTTAATAGTTTTAAGCGTAATACAGTTAGGGCTGTGTTTTGAGCCAAAAATTTCGATACGATACGATACAATATTTTTTAAAGCGATATGCGATATATTGGATTCTGAAACAAGTCCATCAGAAAAGGATTCTAAATCATTTTAATGCATACATTTCATAACAATTAAATGTTTCATTACCCCTTTTCAAGTTCTTGTCTCATTGTCTTTAAAAATAACACTCCAATTAAAACTTTAGATGACAGTAAAATCAGCATGTTCAAAAAAAATTTCTCTTTGTAATTTGTAATAATTATAAAAACTGTGTTATTTCCTTAGAAATTATATATTAAAGGTTTTAATTCAAAGAAGTAAAATATAATCTTTGGTAATTGAAATTCCCATCTTTTAAACAGAATTTGAAGATAAAATGTCTGTCCGATATGTATTGGAAGTTACTTTTCGATACGATATCTTTCTTGAATATCGATACGTATCGATATATCGATATATTGATACAGTCCTAAATACATGTACACGTTATCATTCAGAACGTAAATCTGAAACAAAATTTTCTTAAAGTTTGTATTTTGCTGTTTGTTTGAACTGATAGTGTATCGTCAACTTAAAAAAAATCGTTATATGCACCTAAATTGTACACCAAGCTAAACATTTTTAAAAAGAAAATATCGTTTTTTGTAGGAAATATAATTTCAGAGAATAGGCGCTGCGCTGCATATAGGGGAAAAGGGGGGGGGGGGTTCCCACATCGGGTCAAAGAAAAAAGACGGCTGTGGGTGTTGGGTGTCAAGAAACTGGTCGAAATTGAATCCATTTCCATTTTTGTTGCCTTGCAAGAAATACATGTATTAAATTGTGCACCTAATTTTTTTTCCATTTAAATTGTTGCTTAAACATAGAACTTAAAACGTATGCGTCTATGCTTTAACAGTACTGAAAATTCAGTTTACAAGTTTTCACAAGCAATTAGGCATTTGAAATAATCAACAGATTAAATGGTGGAAGGGGGTGTCATAAATTAAATGATTCATCTATAGATATGTAGCTTGAATTTTCAATTCAACCCTTTGTCAAGAACACAGATAAGAAAATTCATAAAATTCAAAAATTTGAAATAATATAATCATTTCCCCCCGAATATACTTTTTATTTTGTATGATGTCTATGTGCGATATTTACGTGATATTTAACAAACACTTCGTAACCAGGTAATGGCGAAATATTTTACCTTCATATATTTTAGATAATGTGCGTTTCTCTGAACAGATTAATAAAGAATCAAATAATAAAGCATTTTAGGGAGTATTGTCCTTATTTAGCTTATCGTCAGATTTGATAAAAACCTTATAAAATAAAAAGAAAATAATTTCATTAAAATGAAAATTATGCCTGTTTTGTTTTTACTCATAATTGAATAAAAGATTCCACACCCTTTTACAAATGTGCTCAAATGGTTTCATAAATGTTTATAGTTAACAAAATTTGATGTGTATTATCTTAATTTTGTATTAAAAAAATCTTTCGTTTCCAAATATGGCTTAACAACATCACGTTAATATCTTGGTGTAAAATAAGCCCTCCAACCGCATTCATTTCGAAGGAGGTCAACAAAACACAGCACGAAGTATATGTAAATCAAATTGTGATTTTTAATAACTATACACTTTCATGTTTCAAATGACATATAAAAATGTTAGTTTCAGCTCACATTTTTTTTTTACTTTTCCCAAAGTCGAATTGGCACTATAAACTGAGAATGCGTGTTATAGGCTAATTAATCAAAATATCCATAAACGTTTACGGTTCATAAACACTCTGCTCAATCATATAAATTGATGCTTGAACCTTAATGATGTTTCATACATACAAGTAAAATACAAACAATTATATCATAGCTTGTGGGGCAAAATTGGACGAGACATTTCAACTTGGCAAATCTTTAAAGGAATAATAGACATTTATCTCATTTAGAGTTATCACTCTTATCAGAGTATTGATTGATTGTACATTATGTAGGCCTTTCAACTGCCGCTAGGGGTCGGTGTTATGAACGATAACTCACTGCTGAAACTTGTTTAGAGCAGGCTCGTGTTTACACGCAAGGCAGTTTTTACCATTTCCCAAGTGTTTTTTGCTCTCAGTAGAATCCAGTGGTTTTAGAATTAAGCACCATTGTTAAGCTTTTTGACTGTATACTTGCGGACACCGGTTTACTGCATATAATTAAAATTTTTAATTAAAATAAAAAGTGAAATCTACCCTCCTTCTCAGTTCTAACCTATTTAAATTTTTATACTCGGTCCTTCCCCTTCGTGCTTAGTAACACAAATAAGATGATCAATTGTTGCATTTACTTGTAAATATATACATATTTACACAGGAAGCGAAAAAGCGCGAACACAAAAAACATGACATTAAATTTTCTTCTTCATAATAATCGTCAAATAGAGTTAAATCTATTGAATATAGTCTGTTCCCCATTCATTTGACCTGTTATTTCAGGTAGAGTGAAGGCATTCTCTTTCTCTTGGTCAAAACATTTTGTGTACAAAACAATGTAAGGAACCCTTTTGTGTATATAACAATACCAATGCTGAAGCAGCCTATATGTCATTCCTATAAACGATAAC
The DNA here is from genome assembly GCF_032062105.1 of Saccostrea cuccullata. NCBI lineage: Eukaryota > Metazoa > Mollusca > Bivalvia > Ostreida > Ostreidae > Saccostrea > Saccostrea cuccullata. The sequence goes on along the minus strand of NW_026937932.1, from coordinate 72,116 downwards.
CGATAAATCGGCACTAAGTTGGTCATTTTTCACACCTGAGTTACCTGTCCTTAAACACAACGTCGGAAAAGTCAATTATAAATGATTAAACTTTTTAATGATGTAATTAAAAGTATGCATAAGTTATAATCTTTTTTGATAATTTCATGTACCTATAAATCTATCTATACAATGTTTTTTACCATGTGTGCAACTTGAAAAATTAGTTGAAAGGCCTACATTATGTGGTTTAACGTCCCTCTCGAGAATTTCTCACTCATATGCGTGGCCGGAGACGCCACCACTTACCGGTGAAGAGCTACAAATTTTGTCCTATACTCGGCACTCAGGGCCATTGAGTAGTGAGGGATCTTTTTTGTGCCAGCACCTACTGCGACACGGGGCCTCATTTTATACGGTCTCATCCGAAGGACCGGTCTCCATGTCCCACAGTGGGATTCGAACCCGCGGCGTAAGGATAGACTCATTACTTCGCGACTCTAGAACAGACGTTCTAACCACTACGCCACGCGGGCGACCTTATCAGAGTATCACTGAACCTGAATTTAAACAAAAATAATGCGTACAAAATTTTATTATGATTGTAACGCGTCTTTTGATTGTTAAGGGAGAAATTATCACGTTTTCTTTACTCAATAATTGAGAATTAAATTATGAAGATTGAATTAAATAGCAACCTAAGTTATACAAATATAACTTGGGTTGGAGCAGTTTCGCGGTTTACAAAAAAGCGAAAACTGAGCCAAACCAGGTTATACAGTAGAACTTCGGTTGCTCATTAATTCATTCCTTAAATAGCTATTTGAATGCTTAATTGTTTTTTTTTATTACTTGTCTCCGTTGTCGAATAGCCTGTCAAAATTTTCATCCGTGAAGTTGCAATGAAAAACATCATCATTTGGATTAAGTGATCCAGGTTGGAAACGACAATTTTTGGTCTCATTTTGGCTCACAAAGGGTTTGTTTTGATCTAATAAAGTAAAGACAAATATCATTTTTGCAGATAAGTTAACTTCACATTTCATTCATACTACCCTCCGATTTCAATACATTTGCTAAGGAATTCTGGATTGAAGTCATATACAATGGAAATCGAACAATTGTTTTCTCAAATATTAAAGATGACCAAAAGTAAAAAGACAATACAAAATGATAAATTCTTAAACTTGAAACAAATAGAGACTAGTGACTTCACAATAATATCTTACTTTTTCTATCAACTTTCGATAATCCAATCTGAATTTTCCCTGACGTTATTCCAAATTTGAACCCTTTGACATATTCTGGAAGTCCTATATTCTCCGGTCCTGTATAAAAGGCGGCAAATGTGACGTTAATGTAATTGTAATCCTTTTGATTAAGCCATAGCGTATCTACTCTTGTGGAGTTTGGTTCAGATGAATCTATTATAAAGCGGTAGAGCTCTCTCTTCTGCCCAGTTCTTTCAATATTAGCAAGAACGGACGTGCATTGTGTTATTGTTGGACGTCTTTCTGAAGTCACTGTAATTAAATCGAATAATTTGCTGATGCTGGGCATAAAATAATTAAATAATGGTATAAACAAGTTCCTGTCCTTTAAAAAAAGGACTGCAATACGTGGACCATATGCATGTTTTTTTCTAACTGAAATTTAATTAAGAAAGAATGGAGGCGTACAAGGCGGGGGGGGGGGGGGTCCCCGCTCTGAAAAAAGACATTTCTCAATTCAAAAAGTAGTATTTTTTCAAAGTTTTATGCTTTGTATCATCTTTTACATATCAAATTCTATATTTCATTGTTTTAATAATTTATGAATAATTAATTTTAACTCATGTTTTAAGACATTTGAAAAAAAAAAGAGAAAAAGCTTCATGTATGATTCGAACTCTCTCCATAGCGTAGGCTTGGTCCAAGACCAACCGTTTTTTTTTTTATCTTTTATTAGACCAACCGTTTTAACAACTACGCTACGAAGTATATGCACTATTGAGGTCTTTCAGTGTGATTTAAATGAACGGGTTTGTTGAAGCGAAAATATTTTCAGAAAAGTTTGATTTTCATATAGAATGGGTTCAGATTCCATTTTTTTTGACAAATGAAATGGATTTCACTTTTACATTTCCATCATTTAAGCG
>NW_026937932.1:0-65000 GCF_032062105.1 Saccostrea cuccullata | reverse complement strand
CTCTTACTGGTCAAAAGGAGGGTTATATCGTGACACAAAAGCATGCATGGAATCACGAATAATGTAATTTCACAAGTAAGATCTTCTAAAACAACTGGGTGCTCGTCAAATTACTTTTCTTTTCTTGAACCGTTCCTTCCATGACCGATTTTTCATGGGCGCCGCCATCTTGAATTTTATAGTCTCGGAGACATCGTTTTATTTTAAAAGATGCGCATTTACGTCAAATTTGTTATCATCAAATTGTTTTTTTTTAATTATCTATCAATTGCAACAAAAATATTTGAATATTGGCTTTTGATATTGACTATTGATATTGACTAGAAATAAAAATGCATTTTATTCCGTAAATTACCGAGATCAAGCCGAAATTTAGCGAAAATTACATTCTATTTGTACAAATACTTGTGCCATAGAATCAATTATTAGTTTGCATATAAAAGTTTATGTAAAAGAGAGAAAATTGGATCCGACAATGAATATGTAAATGCGATATGCAAAATTAAAAGCGTGATTTGCGAATGAATGGTATATTTTTATTCGAAAAGGGCGAATTATTCTTAGGGCAAGTTACTTAGGTGCGAACTCTCTAGCATTCTCGCGCAAGCGTAGCCCACCGTATACAACGGGTAACGCGGGGGAGTCGCTAAAAAGTATGGGGGAGTCGTTTTCAACGTATGGGGGAGTAGATTTTCACCGCTTCGGAGTCGGAAGAGATTTGGGTCACGTCTTTTTTCGGTATTTATAAGATGTATTTACAAAAAACAAATATCCCACGGAAGATGGCAATAGTTAAGCTTTATTTTGGTCATTTGTCCGGCTGTCATATACGTCTAGTTTTCTCAAACACTTCAAAACTATTTGACAGTTTTCATATTTACGTTGATGGGATGGTAAAAACATGCATGATTTGTACAATGTACGGCTTGCGTAGGGATTCTCACAGTTAAAACAGCGTGAGAAAACGTTTATCTTTTAAATGCAACAACTTAAACTTGACTAGACTTTATAAAAATTCATAATTAAGACATTTTCTCCTCAGACAGTAACGGTTACGTAGGGGGGAGTCGTTTATGGAAAAGCACATCGCAGGGGGAGTCGCAAAATAAAGTCAAATGCATACTTGGTGTTGTTTTCATCTCTTATATATACTGCAAATACCTTTTTATTTATTCGTATATATATATATATATATATATATATATATATATATATATATATATATATATATATATATATATATATATATATATATATATATATATATATATATATATATATATCCAAAGTTTGTATATAATAAATTATATAATAGTCACAGTGTCCGGCAATGAATATTTAAAAAAAGAAAAAAACGACAACACAAGTTGTAAAACGTTAGCGCTTTCATTCAAATTCTTCAGACGTTTTACTTTGAACATTTGACGTTAAAATGTTATGGTAATGACGTTGTCAACAATACAATGACGTCACAATGAATGTTCGGGAAACAAGCAAAAGCGTATATGTTGAACATATGAGAAATAAACATAAATGTATATAAAATACAATAAACTATGCTAAACTGTTCAAAGTTGGTTTTAAAGACTTAATAAAATGTTTCTCTTTTTCTCTTCTTTCTACCGTACTGTCTGTTAACAGTTTGTAAAAGGGGAACACGGTGAAATGTCCGTTACCGCATTGGTCCAGGTGTTCACTAACTTTGACCTGTCTGTACTCCGGATGTTGAATATGTTGTTTATGGATTCGGATACGGGTACGAAGAGTAGTTCCAGTCTCGCCGATGTAAAATTGGCCACATCCTTCACACGTTATACAATATATGACGTTTTTAGAATCACAAGACATATTAGCATTAACTTTAAAATCTTTGGGCCCAATTTTAAAGGTATTTCCTTCTTTTATGTACGGGCATGTTCCACAGCGACGGTCAGGGCATTTGCTGACTGAGTGCACATTATTTTGCTGAAAATGCGACTTGCACAATAAGCGGCGGAGGTTCTTCGGTTGCCTCTTACTGTTTATGAATTGGAAATTTTGAAGAACTTTTGACATTTTTTCGTCGGTTTTAAGAACTCCATTGAGATGTTGAACAAATGGGGTCATGTTTCTATTTCTTGGATTGTGGGTCGTAACGAAAGGAAGTATTTTCTCCTCTGTAGTGTCCGTAGACGGCGGATTAATTAATTGGTTACGGTCCAGTTCTTCGGCTTTTTTAATTCCATCTTCTATAATTTCTAATGGATATTTCTGATCCAAAAGATACCCTTTCAATTCTTTAAGACGTTCCCTCCTTCGTGCCTCATCACTGACTATGGTACAGATTCTTCTCGATAAATTATACGGTATTGAACGCTTAGTATGTCTGGGGTGGCATGAACCGAAATGGAGGTATTGGTGTGTGTCTGTCGTTTTGTAGTATACATCAGTTGTCAGTTTCTCTCCATTTCGAGTAATTAAGACGTCCAGAAATGATATACTTTCCAGATTCTCCTCCACAGTTAAATGTATGTCGGGATCAAGCTCATTTAGAATGTTGTAAAAGATGTCTAAATTCATATTGTTTACATTCCAAATGATGAAACAGTCATCAAGATATCTTTTCCATTTCTGTTTAATGTTGATAGCGGTAGTTGAATCAAACCGATCACTGATTTTCTCATATAATATCTCTTCTAAATACCCTAATGTTAGAGTAGCGTAGATAGTGGCCATTTTTGTGCCCATTGCTGTTCCTTTGATTTGCTCGTAATGTTTATCACAAAAAGAAAAAGTATTGTTCTTTAATACTATTTCTGTGGCTTCTAAGATGAAATCTTTTGTGAATCGGTAATTTATTTTTTCTGGATGCTTGTCAATCCAGTATTTCAAGGCTTTGAGACCTAGTGTACTAGTTATATTAGTATATAAGTTCGTTACATCCATTGTAACTAATGTTTCACTAGGAAGAATTTTGTCCGGTAGATGTCTCAAAAAATCTTTGAAATTTTTGAGACATCTACCGGACAAAATTCTTCCTAGTGAAACATTAGTTACAATGGATGTAACGAACTTATATACTAATATAACTAGTACACTAGGTCTCAAAGCCTTGAAATACTGGATTGACAAGCATCCAGAAAAAATAAATTACCGATTCACAAAAGATTTCATCTTAGAAGCCACAGAAATAGTATTAAAGAACAATACTTTTTCTTTTTGTGATAAACATTACGAGCAAATAAAAGGAACAGCAATGGGCACAAAAATGGCCCCTACCTACGCTACTCTAACATTAGGGTATTTAGAAGAGATACTATATGAGAAAATCAGTGATCGGTTTGATTCAACTACCGCTATCAACATTAAACAGAAATGGAAAAGATATCTTGATGACTGTTTCATCATTTGGAATGTAAACAATATGAATTTAGACATCTTTTACAACATTCTAAATGAGCTGGATCCCGACATACATTTTACTGTGGAGGAGAATCTGGAAAGTATATCATTTCTGGACGTTTTAATTACTCGAAATGGAGAGAAACTGACAACTGATGTATACTACAAAACGACAGACACACACCAATACCTCCATTTCGGTTCATGCCACCCCAGACATACTAAGCGTTCAATACCGTATAATTTATCGAGAAGAATCTGTACCATAGTCAGTGATGAGGCACGAAGGAGGGAACGTCTTAAAGAATTGAAAGGGTATCTTTTGGATCAGAAATATCCATTAGAAATTATAGAAGATGGAATTAAAAAAGCCGAAGAACTGGACCGTAACCAATTAATTAATCCGCCGTCTACGGACACTACAGAGGAGAAAATACTTCCTTTCGTTACGACCCACAATCCAAGAAATAGAAACATGACCCCATTTGTTCAACATCTCAATGGAGTTCTTAAAACCGACGAAAAAATGTCAAAAGTTCTTCAAAATTTCCAATTCATAAACAGTAAGAGGCAACCGAAGAACCTCCGCCGCTTATTGTGCAAGTCGCATTTTCAGCAAAATAATGTGCACTCAGTCAGCAAATGCCCTGACCGTCGCTGTGGAACATGCCCGTACATAAAAGAAGGAAATACCTTTAAAATTGGGCCCAAAGATTTTAAAGTTAATGCTAATATGTCTTGTGATTCTAAAAACGTCATATATTGTATAACGTGTGAAGGATGTGGCCAATTTTACATCGGCGAGACTGGAACTACTCTTCGTACCCGTATCCGAATCCATAAACAACATATTCAACATCCGGAGTACAGACAGGTCAAAGTTAGTGAACACCTGGACCAATGCGGTAACGGACATTTCACCGTGTTCCCCTTTTACAAACTGTTAACAGACAGTACGGTAGAAAGAAGAGAAAAAGAGAAACATTTTATTAAGTCTTTAAAACCAACTTTGAACAGTTTAGCATAGTTTATTGTATTTTATATACATTTATGTTTATTTCTCATATGTTCAACATATACGCTTTTGCTTGTTTCCCGAACATTCATTGTGACGTCATTGTATTGTTGACAACGTCATTACCATAACATTTTGACGTCAAGTGTTCAAAATAAAACGTCTGAAGAATTTGAATGAAAGCGCTAACGTTTTACAACTTGTGTTGTCGTTTTTTTCTTTTTTTAAATATATATATATATATATATATATATATATATATATATTTCCATTTCTAATTTTTTTCTCTGTGATAACTCTTTGAAAGTTGTCAGAGTTTATTTCTTGATAATTCTGCTGGAATGTAAATTAGGCAGGTCGATAGGTCAGGAGCTAAGGAGGCCTAATACGCATGCAAATCTCGTGCGCATCTGTCTCTGTGTCTGACGCTAAGGAGGCCAAATATGCATGTAAATCTCGTGCGGCTGCCTTTGTGTTTGACGTCAGTGGGCGAGGACTATTGATATTAGCATGGAAGTCCTCGTGTGATTTAAATACATTTTTAAAGTCTACATTTTAAAAGTCTAAATCTACAATTTTATTTCACAATGAAATGGAAATATAAGGAATCACTGTCTGGTTTTGAGAGTATGCCAGGGACATCAACAATAGTGGGAAACATGGGATAATTTCAGCATAACGGGCTTCGCCCGTTATGCAAATTATCCCATGTTTCCCACTATTGTTGATGCCCTGGCATACTCTCCTAACCAGACAGTGATTCCTTAAATATATATATATATATATATATATATATATATATATATATATATATATATATATATATATATATATATATATATATATATATATGTTTGGTTATTTACTTTATAATTTGAAGTTACGAAAAGAGATTTTTTTTTCTGTGACTTTATCAGTTCTAGAAAAAAAATCAGCAATATAGATTACATGAACAATTGGATTATATATCATCGGAGCACATGTGTTTAGGGACAGGACCTTCCCCCTCAGTATGTTATTTTCGTACATGTACAGTAAAACTCGGTTATAGCGAAGTCCGGGGGACCTGTTAATTTAATTCGCGTTCAATAAATAATGTCATTTTTTTCTATGACTTAGTCTTAATGATTTAACTAAAATATTCTCTTTCAATTAAAACGCATATCCGTTACATTTTCAATCAATTTCTAATTGTTTTTCGAACACATTTTTGAGTTTTTGACCCTTCGTATACTGGAATGTGGCAGATCCTATGATTTGCTGTACTTGTTTTTTTTTTCTCTGATATATAGATGTTTTTCTAAGTTTAGGAAATGAAACAAGTCAAAGGTTGAAGATCTGGCAAATTTTGTTGGTGTGACAAAACATTAACTTTCTGTTTATCCCCAAAACTCCTTTACTCTTCATGGCTTGTGGGTTTTGACGCCGTCATGAAGACATTTAATGTAGTGCAAACCTCATTCTGTTTCCTTCCTATCACAAACCTATTAATTTGTTTGCAAAAAAATGTTTTCCTGACTCCTCCAGTAAATGAACTTCCTCATCGAATATGAATTTGAACAACAAAACCGCTAATATTTTACTGTATATCACAACAATTCAATCCACGAATTGAGGAACCCTAACTTCCGACAATGAAAGCCTCTCCATTAAAAAGAACAACCCGATTTATAATTTGGAAAATTTCTTGATAATATCAACCCTTTTATTAATTAGAAAAAGGCACGCGCACCTTGACTTTTTCTTTGGTATATTCTCTCGATTAGGCTCACAGATAACTTTCATAATTATTTTTTTTATTATTTATTTATCATATAAGATAACACATCTTCAGACACAAACGAAATAGTATGTCAAATTGAGAATATTTTGGATAATCTGAGGTTAATACACATAGGTAAATAAACAGGATGAATGATGAAGAAGGGACTGAATTGCATATTACCTAAAACGCTGGAAATGTATGTCTATGATAAATAAAATGAGAAGTGTCAATGTAAAAATAATTAATCACAAACATTGAAAAGAGGAAATACGAAAATATTTCTTCTCTGTATACATTTCAATATCATAATACCCTCCCTTTCCTTGCCCTGGCTATATACTGTTCCTCAGAATACGATACCCCTTTACCCCTCCCACTTTTGCAGTTTCGTGAACACATAGCATGGTGAATTGTTGTACCAAAATTAGGCCTTTCAACTGCCGCTAGGGGTCGGTGTTATGAACGATAACTCACTGCTGAAACTTGTTTAGAGCAGGCTCGTGTTTACACGCAAGGCAGTTTTTACCATTTCCCAAGTGTTTTTTGCTCTCAGTAGAATCCAGTGGTTTTAGAATTAAGCACCATTGTTAAGCTTTTTGACTGTATACTTGCGGACACCGGTTTACTGCATATAATTAAAATTTTTAATTAAAATAAAAAGTGAAATCTACCCTCCTTCTCAGTTCTAACCTATTTAAATTTTTATACTCGGTCCTTCCCCTTCGTGCTTAGTAACACAAATAAGATGATCAATTGTTGCATTTACTTGTAAATATATATATATTTACACAGGAAGCGAAAAAGCGCGAACACAAAAAACATGACATTAAATTTTCTTCTTCATAATAATCGTCAAATAGAGTTAAATCTATTGAATATAGTCTGTTCCCCATTCATTTGACCTGTTATTTCAGGTAGAGTGAAGGCATTCTCTTTCTCTTGGTCAAAACATTTTGTGTACAAAACAATGTAAGGAACCCTTTTGTGTATATAACAATACCAATGCTGAAGCAGCCTATATGTCATTCCTATAAACGATAACCGATAAATCGGCACTAAGTTGGTCATTTTGCACACCTGAGTTACCTGTCCTTAAACACAACGTCGGAAAAGTCAATTATAAATGATTAAACTTTTTAATGATGTAATTAAAAGTATGCATAAGTTATAATCTTTTTTGATAATTTCATGTACCTATAAATCTATCTATACAATGTTTTTTACCATGTGTGCAACTTGAAAAATTAGTTGAAAGGCCTACCAAAATCAGTCTCAGGCAACCAGCATTATACATTCATAGACAAGGTTCGAGGGCAACATGCATTTTGTCGGACCCAAGATCCAAACTGTTTGCAGGAGACTGTTAGGCCGAAGGCAAATAGTTTGTTCGATGAGTCGACAAAACACATTTTGCCAGATTTAGAGAACACATTCTATCAATGTTTTGTTATACATTTTACTGATTATTACATGTATGATATTATCATGATGAAATTTTTGTTAATCCTCAGTGCATTTATAAACTGTCAATTCTGTAAAGTTCTGACAGCTGAACCCGCCCACACTTTGACATAAACGGTACAATATTTCATCGAAAGGTCCAACATCTCGCTCCACGATCAAACAGCTATTTATTTGACTTAAGAAAACAGTAGAAAGGTTATTCTTTTTAGTATAAAATTTATATAACAATTTTTAAAAGTATAACAAAAATTACATACAACTCACCTAAAAAAAAAATTGAATTTTGACGAGCAAAAAAGATGGGTTGTTGAAAGGAGGTAACAACAGTTTGAAAACTAAATTTTATCACAAAAATTAACAAAATAACAGTAACTATGATTTAAGTATTCTGCAACAATAATAATAAAAAAATGTTTGGATATTATTAAGAAATTTTCCAAATTTTTCTTTTTTTATGGAGAGGCTTTCATAACTTCAAATTATAAAGTAAATAACCAACATAGATTTATAGATATCTACGAATAAATAAAAAGGTATTTGCAGTATATATAAGAGATGAAAACAACACCAAGTATGCATTTGACTTTATTTTGCGACTCCCCCTGCGATGTGCTTTCCCATAAACGACTCCCCCTACGTAACCGTTACTGTCTGAGGAGAAAATGTCTTAATTATTAATTTTTATAAAGTCTAGTCAAGTTTAAGTTGTTGCATTTAAAAGATAAACGTTTTCTCACGCTGTTTTAACTGTGAGAATCCCTACGCAAGCCGTACATTGTACAAATCATGCATGTTTTTACCATCCCATCAACGTAAATATGAAAACTGTCAAATAGTTTTGAAGTGTTTGAGAAAACTAGACGTATATGACAGCCGGACAAATGACCAAAATAAAGCTTAACTATTGCCATCTTCCGTGGGATATTTGTTTTTTGTAAATACATCTTATAAATACCGAAAAAAGACGTGACCCAAATCTCTTCCGACTCCGAAGCGGTGAAAATCTACTCCCCCATACGTTGAAAACCACTCCCCCATACTTTTTAGCGACTCCCCCGCGTTACCCGTTGTATACGGTGGTAGCCTGTCGTTTGCCAAGGACATCCAGTTTAACCTCGCTTAAATATTTACTGCGTGGACCTCAGGGTCCACGCAATAATGTGTAAAACATGCAATTCTAGTTCCATTGAACGTACAAAAATGCATTAAATACATGAAGCTCAGCGTAATGTGTGTGATAAAATTACTGACACATATAAATACTTATATTTTGCATAATTCAGCACTTCAAACAATCCCCATGTATGTGTAGCTTATGTATAAACTGTAAAAAGATTCTGATATATTTGGCATTTTTTTCAAACTCCTTTATTTAAGATTAATAGATTTTTCCCATTATGGCTTTTAACGGTAAAAATAAATTTTACATGCCTCAAGGTTATGCTTCGATTTATTATATTACTTTATCACAATGTTATTCATAGAACTACAACACGATTTAACGTCAAATTAAATCTTCGACAATAATTTTCAACTTACGTTCCCTGCATCGCTGAATTCCATCCAGACCAGAAAACCCTTGGTAACATTGACAAGTAACGGAATCATTACCACACGTACCAGGAAAGCATGGAGAATGATAGGAACATTTGGCTGTAAAAATAAAATGACCAGGTAGTTTCCATTTAATTACCATGCGCAAACTTCAAATAGTTCTCTGCCATTGTGCTAGACTTAAATAAAAAAGAAAATCGACCCGTCTGTAGTTTTGTAAGATTAGTTTTGTAATAATATACATATTCTACATGCGTTAATTTCTATAGAAAATATTAGCTTGTATTATAAAACTAACGTATTTCGCAAAGAGGCCCCGTATAAGTCTCATCACATGAACATACGTCAGGGTAAATGCATGTACCTCCATTCTGGCAAGGTTGTGTACAAACAGCTGAGAATACAATATTATAGAGTAATTAATATGGTATATTATGAAATATTTGTGATAAAATTATTTACCGCGCTGAAAGCGAACATTTTCATTCTGTCGTCTGGGATCAATATTTGGAAAGCGTAATGATGATTGAGTAAACAAAATACTTACTTGCAATTAAAGCATCGATTCTTAATGTAGGAAAAGATTTACTATCCGATAAAAAGTTTTATATTTAGCAACTCCGGAAAAATGAACTTAATCTAGTGTCTTATCAGTTACGCGTACATTCATATAAGAATATTCACATGTGTATTTATAAACATTAACGAAATACGTACGATCTCCACAGTCCCTTCCTCGATAGGTACTCGTACACACACACTGTTTTGATTGGGAACAAGTCCCTCCGTTCTTGCATGACGGGATACAAATAGCTGTGAATGAAGAATATAATAAATAGGCAGAAAAACATGCAAATATCTCTTTTTTTTTCAAATATGAGCCTGGGGAGCTTGAGATAAAAGATACCACAGAGTCTGAAACATTTGTTTCATACGTTAATATTACTTGAAAAGGCATTAATTATAATAACTAGGTTCTATGATAAACATGATGACTTTGACTTTACTACCGTCAACTCCCCTTACTTATGCAGCAATTAATATATCTTATCACCTGCATACGTAGTTTATATATCGTATGAACAACAATTTCTAAAATAAGGTAAATAATTGACAGGCAAGTTGATGAAACAAGTATATGCAAATACAATTTATCATAGAGTCAAAGGCTGACTGACGTTTTTCATACTAATTGTAAGTCTATGATTTATACACTGAATTGACGACGGATTTTTCCGTTATTTCCCAATCATGTCAAGGAGCACACGGCGGATGTGACTGGTAAGTCGGGGATGCTCACTCCTCCATGGCACCTGATCCCACCTCTGATGTTTTGGAGATCCGTATTTCCTCTTTTTCTGTTTAAGCATTGAATTCATATTTTGGGATGTCTTCGGTCCTATAACACACCTGGCCGTGCCGACAAATTGAATACCGCGCGTTAGCGCGGTATGATAATTTGTCGGCACGGCCAGGTGTGTTATAGGACCGAAGACATCCCAAAATATGAATTCAATGCTTATATTTACATTTTCTAATTTTTCCTCTTCATAATTTTTATTTCAGTAATCTTTAATGTGAATTTAGCGCCCTGCAAAACTAGTGTGCTTTAAAGACGTAACAGCCGTTTTTGACGTTTGTGACGTTGCAAAGTTAAAGAACGCAAACGAACATTGCGAGGAAAAAAAGTGTCAAATTAATTATAAACGCACATTTATTATATTTTAACGTTAATTTAATAGGGTTATAGTTTTTGAATTAAGTTCACTCAAAATAATGTACATTTTGATATTCTAGAGTATTGAAAAAAGCAATAGTTCCTACTGTGTATTCTAACGCGCGGTGACAAGGTTTCGCGTGTGTTACAGAAATTTGAACGTCGTGGATTTCTAATGGATTTCATGAAGAAAATTACACTGAATGTAAATATTTTGTATTGTTTTATGGACTTTTGATTTTGAATACTATTCGTTATCTCTATATTTTTCCCTTTTATGTAAATTTCGTGGTTACATGTAGCTCTAGCCCAAGTACATGTATAGTATTAGACTTTTTGTACTATAAATCATGAAATTCAATATAATTATTTTGTAGCTTCATGCTGATTCGATTTCACCAGCGGAATAAATATTTTTTTAATTATATCCACTTTAAGGCGAAGTCTTGCGAATAAATTATGTAATATATTTAAGCATTAAATTAATATTTTTGGATGTCTTCGGTCCTATAACACCTCTGGCCATGTCGACAAATTGAATTCCGCGCGTTAGCGCGGTATGATAATTTGTCGGCACGTCCAGGGGTGTTATAGGACCGAAGACATCCAAAAATATGAATTCAATGCTTATATTTACATTCATTAATTTTCCTTCTTCATAATTGCTTATTCCGTTAATCTTAAATTTGAATTTAGTGCCCTTCAAAACTGTCGTGGTTAGTAGATGTATGAGCCGTTTGTGACGTCAAATGACGTTAAATGACGTTGAAAAGTTTTAAAATGACGCAAACAAACATAGCGAAGAAAAAAGAGAAATATTATTACTTTACACACATGACGTTAATTTTTACGTTAATTTTTCAGGGTTATAGTTTCTCGTTAAATTGAAATAAAACATTTTACATTTTGGTGTTCCTAGAGTATTGAAAATGCATATAGTTCCTACTGTGTATTCTAACGTGCGTTGACATGGTTTCGCGTGTGTTATAGAAAGAACTTTATCTGGTAATAACCAATATGTGCTCCCCCCCCCCCCCCAATTAAACTTTGATGGAGATATATTTAATTAAGTTCTTGAATAGGAGAGTATATGCTGACTTTAAAGCAATGAATATTTTCATAAGTAATGACGATATATGTACGTGATGACATCACAAACATGACGTAAATTTAAGTTTTTTATGAATTTTACAGGAAAGTGTACACATTTCTTCCATATTTTGAGTAAACGTCACGCATGTGTGTTCAGGATCAATATTTTGATATAATGTGTAGAATGATAATATCAATGAAATATGCCAAATTGAATATTGTTCCTGAACAAACTTGTGCTCTATAAATTATAAAGCTAAAATTGTTGAAATTTTATCCAATTTGTCCTCTTTTTGAAAAAGGATATAAAATCGGACTAGTTTGTGATGTCATAAAAACAAAAATTGTGAATACACAACTTTGACACCATAATATTTTCTTTTAATTTATATTTCTCATACAATTTATTGAATTCAGCACATTTCAGGAAATTTTTAAAATTTGACTTTTGTGGGGGCAAATATATGCAATATACCGCATATAGTTCTTTGAACGTCGTAGATTTCTAATGGATTTCATAAGAAAAATTACACTGAATGTAAATATCATAATAAAATTAATTACGATCAATATTCAAGTACAAAAAATAGATTTTCAGCACGTTCTCAGGACTTATTGTGTAATGTCTATTTAAGTGAAAGATAAATATTTACCTTTCAAAGTTGTTTTAATTAAAAACACTTGTCAAAATCAAAGTAATAAAGCTTTTAAAAAATAAAGCTTTTTTTCCTTCAAAGAATTATCAAATATTAGAAAATGATTACAATCTACTACGTCTAGTTTCTTTAGTGGTTGTTTATCAGAAACGGATGTGATTTTGAGAACTAAATGTTTTAATATATTTTGGTCAATCACTTACGAATATTGCATCCCGGACCAGTATACCTGCCCGCTGGACAATTACAAGTATTCGGACTGACACAAACGCCTCCATTCTGGCAAACAGGGTTACAGATAGCTGTCAATATTTACAACTGCCACTATATTCATGTTTAAGACAATATTAAAAATTACATAATTTTAAATTAATTTAAAATTACTATACATTATAAATGAAATATAAATCTTTTCAAACATCAATATCTTATTATATTATTATATTACTCGATATTTTGAAAGTTCCTGTTCATATGAAGAAATAGTTTGTTTGTCTTTAAATCAGGTTTTTACCAAAAGAATATTATATCTGAAACATGTCTATATATTAACAACATAGAATTACGTGTCTCGCAAAGTATGCCAGTGTACCCCGGGTAACAAGAGCAGTAGTTAGGACCTTTACAGGAACCAGACTTACAGCTAGGACTACAAACAGCTGTAAACAAAAGTTAGAAACATTCACACTCAGCTACAAATTAAAGCAAATCATCACAAAAAAATGTTTACAAAGGTTATCCCTAGAAAAAGTCACAATTCTTAATAGCATATTCTCAAGACTTTTGTTCTTTTCTAGACTCATCCATCTTAAAATAATGCTTTATGTTCTAAATTTAGGTAAGACTTCCGTAATTAATTAAATGGCATTTCCAGTATATACCAATTCTGAGAGAAGCATAAAAGCGACATTTACATGTAATTATAAAAATAAACTTAAACAATATAGAGATACAAACGAATTTCGCATCCTGTTCCTCGATAGGTACTCGGACACTGACACTGTCTTGATTGGGAACAAGTCCCTCCGTTCTTACATGACGGGATACAAATGGCTGTAAATTATAAATATTCTCATTCAAACAATTTATTACGGTTGATAATCGGTATTTAAATATAAAATGTTCTTTAACGTCTTTTTATTATAGATATATTTAAATTATATATATTGGATTGATTGATTGTATACTGTTTAACGTCCCTCTCCAGATTATTTCACTGATATGGAGACGTCACCATTGCCGGTGAAGGGCTGCAAATTTGGGCCTATGCTCGGCACTCAGGGCCATTGAGCAGGGAGGGATCTTTATCGTGCCACACCTGCTGTGACACGGGGCCTCGGTTTATACGGTCTCATCCGAAGGACCGCCCCATTTAGTCGCCTTTTACGACAAGCAAGGGGGTACTGAGGACCTATTCTAACCCGGATCCCCACGGGATTATATATATTGGAAGAAAACAATAAGTGATATTTCTCATATATAGTTCTCCATTTAATCACTTAAAATATGATCAGACAATTTTGAAAACATAAATAGGAAACACAAGCGAAAGGGAATACATTAAACAGAAATTTTTTTTTACATTAAGGATAATGCTGTCTTTCAATTGACAATATAATATAAAACAAGAGCTCCAAAGCCTCTCAGGGCCTTCGCCTCGGTCAATATGAATATTTTTCTGGTGAATAACAAACCATATTCAACACCAAAAGAGTCCATAATTGTATATTATGTTACAGTGTATCTAAAACAATTGACATACTCGAAAGAAATGAGATTTGAAATGAGATAAACATGCATGTATCCAAATTGATAACACCATATTTGGGTTAAGATTTTTTTTTTCATACGTTAAGCAATTCGGAATATGGGAGTAGTAAACTGCGATCAGTTACCAGCAACCTTAAATCATCCGAAATCGATGATATATTGAAAAATACATGTATTATAACGAGTCTAGGTGATCACTTACGTTCATTGCATCTCCAACCACTGTACATTCCGTTTGGACAACTACATGTATTTGGACTAACACAGGTGCCTCCATTCTGACAAGCTGGATAACATATTGCTAGAAACATTTAGAACCACCCTGTTAATCATTTTTGACACATAATCAAGAATTCTTAATCAAAAATCAATTAAATTTATTTGTTATTAATATATTTATATATTATTATTATAATATTTTGAATGTTCTTCTTCGCCTAGCCCTGAGAAGCAAAGACATAACCCCAGGATTTGTCAACGATCCATTAAAAGCTAATATATGTTAAAGTTTAAAACCTTAAACTTACGTGTCGAGCAAAGACTACCAGTGTATCCCGGGTAGCAAGAGCAGACGTTAGGACGTATACAAGTTCCAAACAGACAGCTAGGCCTACAGACAGCTGTAAACGAAAGTAAGTTTGAATTAATCACACTCAGCTAGAAACGAAATTTTAAATTCATACAAAGTGTTGTTTAAAAAGCAGAGACAGTCACTTTCTGACAATCTGAATTAAGACAAGATTAACTTTTAGACAAGATTACTAATTTCTGATTCTTAAACTTATTTGTTAAGATATACCGATAACTAATTTAACTTTCTCAGCATCTGTATTGAGTTCGATAATCTTATATTAGTTCAAAATTACTTGGTTAGCAAATATTTTCTATTCTATTTTATATATTTTGAAAGTGTTAAATGAGTAGCATTATTAATATGTTTATCTAAAAAAGCATAGCATAAACATAGAAAGATACGTACGATCCCCACAGTCCCTTCCTCGATAGGTACTCGGACACTGACACTGTCTTGATTGGGAACAAGTCCCTCCGTTCTTACATGACGGTGTACAAATAGCTGCGAATGAAGAATTCACGTTCAAAACTTTTTGATGGTTTTCTGACGTTAATCATGTTTGTAATGTCCTTTTCACTTGTATTTAACAAAGATATAGAAATGAATTGAGAAAATAGCACACTTGATCATCTCAAAGGTCATCTAAGTAAATTAGAGTTGCAAATAAAAAGAAAGCAGGAACGAGAGGGGTTATGTTTAAAAGAAAATTTGGTAACAAAAATAATTTCATAAAGGACAAAGAATATTAACCGCTGAATCTGGCCCATTATTTGATGTAAAAATCTTAACACAGTTAAAACTGTAATAATTTGCAGTTAAGAGCTCAATTTGATGCTTGTTTTAAAACCAGGTCTAACTTTAAATGGCAGGTTACAAGGCGGCCATAAGAGGGGTTTTTCTTAATTCTTGTGGAATTTAATCAAATCTTAGATACTTTTAATTTCATTTCGGCACACTTGATAATCTGAGATTTTATAAACAAAATGCATCTGATACTAGTGTATGAAATATATAAATTTGGTAGATAGGCAAGCTTGTTCTCTGAGTTTTCTGAAAGACAGCACTATTAAG
The DNA here is from genome assembly GCF_032062105.1 of Saccostrea cuccullata. Lineage (NCBI taxonomy): Eukaryota > Metazoa > Mollusca > Bivalvia > Ostreida > Ostreidae > Saccostrea > Saccostrea cuccullata. The sequence goes on along the minus strand of NW_026937932.1, from coordinate 48,941 downwards.
GCTTACTATGAGAAATCAACGGAAAATAGAAGTGCAAAAACGAGTATTGTTTTTAAAACTGAATTCATTTTTTTTCAGCTGTTTTATAATCACAGAACTTAAATGCTTATGGAAATAGCAAAGTATAGCCTACTCTGTACTGTGTGAAGTTTGGTCCTATCAATGGACAGTCACGTTCTACTGATAATTAGGATTGAATATGAAACAAATAAAAGAGGAAAGTCTCTTTAAACGAATGATGTATACATATTGATGCAGACTGGATTCCAAACATTTACATATTTGGAATTATTGCCATTTTGATTGAAAAGAAAGAACACTCTTTAAACTCAAAGAAACTTAAACACTCTCTTCAGCATCTTTTGAATACTGAACATGTATCGTGAATTTTATTGATATTATATTGTTTATGTAGTGAAAATGCATTATTTCTTTAAAAATCTTCTTCTCTGTTCGAGGGTATTAAAAAGTAAGTACATAATTATGATGAGAAAGAATGCCTCTTCCAAATCTGTGAATTTTATGGCCACAGGGTCAATTTTTCCATAATATTGTCATAAAAAAAAAGAATTATGAAATTCAATTTAATTAATAAATTACAGGGTCAGGGGTTCTGGTGTTAGGGCGGGGTTCCATTCATTATATAGTGAAAATGCTTTTTTTTCCTTTAAAATCATCTTCTCTGCCCCTTGGTATTAAATAAACTAAGTACATAGTTATGATGAGAAAGAAAGCCTTTTTCAAAATTTTGAATTTTATGACCCAAGGATCTGAGGTTCTGGTGTTACGGCGGAGCTCTATTGATTATTAAGTGAAAATACATTAAATCTTTGAAAATCTTCTTCTCTTCTCCCGGGTATTAAACAAACTAACTACGTAACTATAAAGTTATGGTGAGCAAGAATGCCTATTCCAAAATTGTGAATTTTATGGCCACGAGGTAAGGGGTTCTGGTGTTAGGGCAGGATTCTATCATATTATATGATTATATAGAAAAAATGCATAAATTCTTAGAAAAAATTCTTCTCTGCTCCTGGGTATTAAGCAAATGAACTACCTATATAGCTTTATTAAGCAAGGGTCATTCTTTCTGAATTGTTTGACGTAAAAAAACTTTCCGCGTTCATCAGCGAGCAAACAATATTTTCAGCAGTACTGAATATCAAGGCCCCTGAGCCAGGGGAACCATTAGGGGGGGGGGGGCTCTACTAATATACTAAAATGAATTAATTAATTGAAATCTGCTCCTTGGTATAAAACAATTTTGATAAGCAAGGGTTTCTTTTCCAAAATCGTGAAATGTGTGGACCAAGGGTCAGGTGTTCATATGTGGTATTGGCACTACTGATTTTTGCTGAATATAACTGTTAAGTCGAAATGTATTTTATATTCCCCGACTCTGTTTTGGGGTTTTAAGTAACCAAGGTAAGCATGATAAGTGTATACTCAGTAGTTTAGATAAGCAATGGTGCCCCTTTCAAAATGTGAATGCCATGACGTCTAGTTTAAAACATGAATCGTTGGAAAGTTGCTGCATGATGTTCGTGTAACCTATAAGGCCCATGGGCCTCTGGTTCCTCAACATATACGGGTGTGTAATCTTAAATAGTCGAAATAGACTTAAAATTTTATTGGTAGTATATAAGAAATGACAATACGGAAATTGCTTCAAATATCTTTTCTAACATATGTAAGAATTAGTTTAACTACAGTTGGAGAGCAGTGTTTTTTCAAATATTTAGTAAACTAGGGGAAAACAGGAGAAAGTACCAGTGTCCATATAAAATGTTAATATGTTCCAAATTGATGTGATAATGTGATTTTGAAAGAGATAAAGTAAATTAAATATCACTTACGGACATTGCACCTCGAACCAGTGTACATGCCCGCTGGACATTTACATGTATTTGGACTAACACAACTGCCTCCATTCTGACAACCTTGATAACATATAGCTGTAAACATATGCAGTTATGTTAGTGTCATTACAAAGAATGATTAAGGTAGATCGCGGGTTTGCTGACGTCACAATTGGATTCGACGTAAAAAGCGTACAGTATCAACTACAAACAAGCAAAAAGTATTTCCATCATAAAATAAAACAGTCATTAAAGCTTGTTTTGTCTGTAAAAAATATTTATTTAATAACGCGATAAAAAATAAAGGATTAATTAATATCTAATCAATATTATATTAAATTGAGAGTTAATATTAAGTTAAAATACGAAAGGTCAAAATTGATTCAAATAACATGACTCCGTGTTTCATTGAAAAAAGTGTGACAATTTAGGTACAAATGTAAATTATGACAATGTTCAGCAGTGAATTGTTGATTACATTGTGATTCTGAGACGTACGTAAATAATGACGTCCCACTAACGTTATATAACGTCTTAATGAAATTAAATACGTTTGTTACAAATTTATAAAACTTTAAAGTTTTTTTGCAAGAAAATGAGCGAGAACACATATTAATTTTTTTTAATAGATCGATTTAAAATATATCTCACATTCATCGTGTTGAGTAATATAAAATTCGTCTGCGCCGTTTTTATATTATAGCGAGCGCAGCGAGGCGGCGCGAAGCGCCGCTCGCATAGCGAGCTCTTAAAGCAACGCCTGTGCGAAGAGAAAATTCGGACTTCTGCACATTCATTCGATAGAATTTTTTGATGCCGAATTTGGACCCACATTGCATCACTTGTTTTAGCTACGTTCTCGCGAGAATCACGCAAAATGTTCAACAAAAAGTTTACTCGCCTTGATTTAATGGATATATATTGAAGATAAATAGAAAATAAAACGTTCTTCATTAACTTTCAGCACTGTTCAGGCTTTTTCTCGTATTTATTGCAATTTGCATACGTCATGTGACGTCAGAGTCTAGACGCACCGAATGTCACGTGCGGCTTGACGAGCCCGATCTAAATCAAAACAACAGAAGAGTTTGCGCTCGCTCTAACGGTCGCACCGTCAACATATTAAGCATGGTTTTGAAATGCGTTTACCGGTGAGAAAGGCGCATTTACTATATATTTCATTGTAATAGCGTCACTAGTTCTCATAACATTTAGTGCCTTTGAAATACGATAACAATATAACCACGCAGACGAATCTCACAAAAATTTCAGAAAGTAAAATTTGAATCGAGAGGATTAAGTTGACAAATTTTCAGGAGTATGTTTTCAGGCAGACAGTAAACCCGCGATCTACCTTAAATGTAGACTTAATTGATTTAAAAATGATATACATTAAGTTGTTCATACATCATTAATTTAACATTTTGACTCCTCATGTTTAAAGGAAAAGCGATTATTCAAAATAAAACTTCGATATTCAGCATTTGCAAAGGAACTTAATATGTTGACGGTGCGACCGTTAGAGCGAGCGCAAACTCTTCTAGGCTATTGTTTTAGTTTAGATCGGCCTCGTCAAACCGCACGTGACATTTGGTGCGTCTAGACTCTGACGTCACATGACGTCGTATGTAAGTTACAAATACCAAGAAAAAACTGAACAGTGCTGAAAGTTAATGAAAAAAGTTACGTTTACTATTTTTTTCAACATCTATCCATTTAATCAAGACGTGTAAACTTTTTGTTGAACATTTGCCGTCATTCTCGCGAGAACGCAACTTTGCTAAGTGATGCATTGTGGGTCAAAATTGCTGCAGCAAAAAATTCTAAAGACTGAATGTGCAGCAGTCCAAATTTTCTCTTCGCCCAGGCGTTGTCGTTAGAGCTCGCAGTTACGAGCGTCGCTTCGCGACGCTCGCTTCGCTCGCTATAATAGCGAGCGCAGCGAGGCAGCGCAAAGCGCCGCTCGCATAGCGAGCTCAATACACTAACATGTACGAACGGAGGAAATTAGGGTTGAGATCTGCACATTGTTCCAAGAAATTTTCATGAGTCCATGTTAAAACATTCTTAATTCTCAATAATCCTTTGCGGTGCATAGCAACATGGTCAGGTGGCTAAAACATAGCAACAACTTACTTGAAAAAAATTACAAACAACGATTTAATGCAATCTCCATGCCACAAAACTATCGTTTGCGTTCTAAGTCAACAGGACTTTTTATTTGACGTCATACTTTCGTAACTTAAACGGCTCGGGTATTTCCGATTTTGTCGGAAACTTCCGAAAAGTTCGGAATCTCGATCCCAATGCCTAGGAAGCGATTAAAATTTTTTTTCTTCTTTTTAAATGAACTGAGTTTAGGCAGTGCAAGTAAATGCTGTGTCAGTTTTTGATAGTAAATAACTGCGCTCGCCCCAACGGTCGCACCGTAGAACATATTAGCTATAAAATAAATATATAAATTATTTGAAAAACCTTAAAAAATATTTACGTGTCTGGCAACGACTACCAGTGTACCCATGGTAGCAAGAACAAACGCCAGGACTTGTACAGGACCCAAACTGACAGCCAGGATTACAGACAGCTGTAAACAAAAAATAGAAATACTTACAGCAAGCTATGATTAAACGCTTTAATATAGAAAGAAAAAAATTAATTTCAAAATATTAGAGAAAGTTATGATCGTAATAAATAAGTTTCATGTCTTTTCAAAATGTAGCTTGTATTCCTCAGTACATTGTAGAGTTTCTTACGTGTTTGACAGGAACTTCCAGTATACCCACTCCTACAGCGGCAGACGTTAGGAGCAACACAACTACCACGCCAATGACAGGATCTGCTGCATATAGCTGTTCAATCACGAAACAAAATGCACTTTTTTCTCTTGTAGAAAATACACATTAATTTTGTGAAATAAAAATTTGATCGCGTAATCATGCAATTATTTGACTATTAGAGCCAACATAATGTCATTTTTCTGGCATTAAAATTTTACAAGCATAATTTTTTTTTTTAATTTTAAACCTTTATTGAAGCAGATTCAAAAATCAAAAATTTAAACCTTTATTGAATTTAAGTAGATTCAAAACCATTATGTTTTATAATTAGAAAAGAAAATCAAAAGCAGGGGTTAATGATGTAATTTGTTGTACAAATTTATACAAAGAAGAGTAATTTGTAAGTAAAAATAGCTACCTTTACCTCTGGACTTTCATAATATCTCAAATATGCATGTATTTGGCATCATGTAATGATATAAGTCAAGACACATTTCAGACATAAAATTTTTTGAGCCATCAAAAATATTTTTTACTGCAAAAATAACTATGTGTGCAACCAGTTATTCATAACACCCACGTGTCCCACTATCATTGATGCACTGGCATACTATAATAACTAGACAGTGTTTCCTTTAATAATTTTTTGTCTCATATGCTCGACAGGCTCACCGCAGCTATAGTTTCTGTCTTTTTCTTATTCGACAATTTAAAAGTAAAAAAGAGAGTTAGAATTTAAGTATTTTGTGCATTTGTGAAATTTTGAATGACTGTGTGTCATGAGACATAAATATTAAACTATTTTTTATTCTTTGTTTCTTTGCAATGAGTTATACAGATTTAATCAATACCGGGACATGAGCTGATTTTTTTTTTCAGTTTAAATGTGTAATTAAGGTATTTTTATGAATTTTAAATTATTATGATCTATTAAACTAAAGTAAACCTTTTCCAGTGGCGTATATTCCATATAGGAAAAAGGCTGTAGCCTACACATTATTTTCTCAAGAATAAAAATTTGGTTGAATGAAGGAGCGGGGAGTTGAAAATAAATCGTACCTATTAATTATTGTGTTGGGGGGGAAGCATTCTTAATTATCCACACTTTTATACCTATTTGATTATGTTTACAGTTTTGCTTTATAATGAAGGACAAAACTATTCCCTTAGCTTGACATTTTTTAAGCCAAACTTCAAGTGTTATTAATATCAAGTCTGTATCAGAAAATTTAATCAAAAGCAAAATGATCCCATAATATGTACAGGAAACGAAACTGATAACTTGCATTATGTTTGTTAGTCAACATTTTGATCGAATTTTGATTATTTAGTAAGGAAGTTTCCATATTTTCTAAGCAGATATCGAGTAAAAGGATAAGGTCTCAGTTTTTGTTAAGTTATCTTCACTCTAAAAAAAGTTTTACTTGTTGTTTTTAAAATAAGATATTAGATTGAGAAAAACTAGTAATTATTAGTAATCCATTTAGTCAGAATAGCAAGTAAATGACTATCATGGTTAGTAATTGTAAACATAATTAGTAATAAGGATGAATTCATTTACTTATAAAATGATTTACTAAGTATCAATAGAGTTACTTAAATTATAGGAATTGTATTACTTTAAGTTAGTAAATGAACTACTCATTTTTGTTAAATTATTATTACTTAATTCAGAGATAATATGCTTTCTATTTACTAAATTTTATGAATTATTACTAAGTAAATGTAATTCTGAAATTAATTAAAATCTAGAATATTATTACTTAAAAGAATACTAAGTAAATGAAATACTTATCATATTTACTAAAATCGACATTATTTACTAGAAACACTGCAAGGTACCCACCCTCTGACATGTGAGTACTACTTACAGATTTCTTTATCAGAGTTCCCTAATTGGGCCCTCTGAATGGTTAAATAGAAGAAATCTACTTATGATGGAAACAATTATACTTTCCATTTCTTTTGCCAATTTCTTTGTAACTGTTTTATTATATATAACAATAAAACATTTGATTCCAACTTCGAAAGCCTTAAAAATTGAATAAGTTGTATTTTTTAAGGACCATTTTAAAAATGGTTAAACATTTCAAGTACTTAATATCGCATTTTTATTAGTGTGACTTTTTTTCACATGAAGGTATATTTAGATGAAAGATAACTCCTCCTCACAGACAATTAGTGATAAGACTACCATATTTAAGTAATTACTGATCTGAATTCTCCTTGATTTAGTAAATAAATTTTTGTTTTAAGTAAATCAATTAAATACAATTCAAACATGCAAGATGTGTTTGTGAAACACCTATATATGCCACTGTATGGCAACATAGCAAAGGTTAAACTTTTCTTAAATGCAAATTTAATTATTGGGATTTCTTGATATCTCCAAGGTCAAAAGGTCAAGGTTATTGGTATCTAATGAAAGGTCTTGCTACAAAAAAATACATATGTGAAATATGGAAACACTTGCCTCAACCCTTCAGAAGTTATGGTCAAGGTTACCAATTTTGAAATGTAGGTCAAACTCCAAGGTCAAGGACAAAGGGACAGAGTTGGTGGTACCCAAAGAAAGGTCTTGTCACAAGGATGAACTATGTTAAGTATGAATGCACTAACCCTAATCCTTTTAAAGTTACAGTCAAGGTTTGCTTTTTAAAAGTGGGTCAAACTCCAAGGTCAAAGTCAAAGTTCTTGGTATCCTATAAATGGTCTTCTCAAAATGATTACATATATGTAAGTATGAAAGCACTTTTCCCTACCGTTAAAAAGTTATGGCCAAGGTTAAAGTTTTTTCACAAGGATGGAAATGTCCAGGGTCAAGGTCAAAATTTCATAGTTGTTGGTATTCAATGAAAGTTCTTTCAACAAAAAATATATATGTGAAGTATAAATGTCCTGGTATTTACTGTTAAAAAGATTTGGATAAAGAATAAGTTTGAATTTTTTGTGTATAAGGTCTTGTCACAAGGAATACACGTGTGAAATATGAAAGTTATAGCTCCGCTAAATCAAAAGTTATGGGCAAGATTACAGTTTCTGCGGATAAACAGAGAATCAGAGAGACAGCTAGATAGACAGACGGAAACGACAAAAACTATATACCCACGAAACTTCGTTTACGGGGGCATTAAAATATTAATTATATAGTAAATAGTGGTAAAATGTAAGTATTAAAGACCAAGTAAAGTTATTACTTATATACACAAATTTAAGTAAATATAAATTACTAAGTAAAACTTTTTAGTGTGTAAGTAAAACAATTTTTTAAAATACAAAAATCAAGTAAAACATTTGAATCTAGTAATTGACATATATTTCAGTAATTGATTTTAAATTTTAAGTAAATGCTTAGTAATTATCTATTACTTATCTTTGTTATTTCAAGTAAAAAATGACTACTCAGTAAAACTTTTTTAAGAGTGTTCACATCACGATATAAACTATAATATATGTACAATATTATTTTCACTGGTCAAATTAAAATTGCAGATGTCTGAGTTTGCAAAAGTTGTCCCTTAGAACCCCCCCCCAATATCTATCGAGAGGAAGCTCCTTGTTTACCCACACTTTGCAGCTCTGGAATTAAATACCGTGACTTCACCACTGTTCACACAAGCCTACACATCAGCAGAAAGGAATATACGCCACTGTTTTCTAAATGTCAGATTAAATACATCTGTACATGAAATATATAGTATTATAAAAGGGTTTATATTGTACAGGACGACAATAATGTAATTCTGCTTCTATCAAAGCTTATAAAAAGTTCTTCCTTAGGAAATATTAACTATAGATATTAAAAAAAAGGTCTTTTTTGTCATTCAGATTGCTACAAAATTTTCTGACATCAAAATTGTAGCTCATATTGCTTTAAAATATTATATGGTATTCTGGCATCTTTCTATTTTCCCTTGTATAAGGTACTTACGTTGACAGTTATAACCTCCATATCCGGCACAACATGTCCGTCTATAGGACACGCGATATCGCCATAACGTAGCATAGTGAGTACTGTAAAAAACGTAAGAAACCATTTCAAGATGAAAAGTATGCCGTTTAAAAGAAAGAAACCCGACTTCACCTCAAAGTACTAAGAGCTTGGTGAAAATTAAAGGCTGTTAGATTAAATTTTTAATCGCGATTTAGTTTTGTTTGACCCTTCCATCTTCCATTCACTGAGCAATTAAAACCATCTAACGAATAAATTATCGGAACAGAAATGACATTCATCTTGAAGTAATAACGATAAGAAAACAAGATGAGTTTGTGAAACACTGATGCCCCCGTATGGCAACATCAAGCGAAGGTTAACCTTTCTCAAATGCAGATCAATTCAGTTTAAATCTCATTTTTATGCAGACATTTCAGATAACACATAAAAAAAAGAATCTACAATGAATGCATGATCAATTGAGTCATGATTCTCATTTTTAAAAAAATGAATATACATTTTATATAAAATTTACAAGCATAAATGATAGATCCACAGTTTATATCTTCTTGTATTTTCTCGTACACGTAACACCGTTTCCAGCTGTCATGACCTAAAAATATGAAAATACACACGAATTAGGCATTATTGTTGATATATTAACTATAGTATCTAGAATCAATATGAGTTGGAAAGTTAACGAAATGCAATGAATGCTGCTAATTTAAAAACTAAAATCTTTTCAGAACAAATATAGTATTTGAGATGTATGATATCCAAAACCTCTTTGTCATGCTTATGATGAAGTTTGAATACCAGTTTTAAATGAATTGGAATTTTATAAACATGTCCTATTTATTTAATTTCTCAGATGCACAATTTTGATAAGAGGACTGGAGCACATGAGTCGCAAGCATTCGCAGCTCTCTGTATGCGTGTGATTGGGGCGTAGGGGTGGGGGTTAATTTTTAAGTTCACTTCTGTGAAGTAAAACAGGTCATTCACTTCCAAATACCATTTTCACTCCACGAGCTACATTAAAATCATATCTCAATGTTAGGAATGTCCTAATCTCTAGTTCTTTGTTCTGTGTTCATATCCGACCGCTTATTTTTCTAATTGCATAACGATCGCAGAAGAAAATAAATGCTAACCAGACTCCACGATGATCACTGAACAAATTACAAAGGAAATTAACGTCAGACTCTGTGCTAAACATATGTTCTTCGTCTCTTGTAATTCCTCGGGTAAAAAATAAATCAGAACACAATAGTACTATTACAGAAGCCCATTTCTAAAATTTGATAAACGAATTACAATTCTTTTAGTCAAATTCAACAAACAGGGCCTATAGAAAAATATATACAAGTTCGATAGAATGATTTGTCGAAATTTTTTTATGAATTTAATCCGTTTTAACAAATTTAAGATTTCTTTTTCACGAATTTAATTCGTTATAACACATTTTTGAATTCATTATATAGAATTAAACAATTTTGTGATAACAGATTAAATGCAATACAAACAAAATCATAGAAATTGTTATTATGAGTTCAAATGATATAATACTATATATATATATATATATAGGAAAATATACTGTTAATAACTTTTTATTCGCGAGAAAATCTTTATTTTCGTTTTCTAGTTATTACGTAAAACTAAATTTTAAGGTGGTGAGTGTATGGATAGTAAATTTACTATTCTACGCGTGTTGAGAAAACTAACCTATAAATTTTATTTGTCTCGGTCAGTATATTCCGTTTGTTGCACATGTATTTATTTTATAAAGGATATATAAAACAGAAAACACAGCTCGCGAACATTTTTTTCTCGCTAATAAATACTAAATAGATATCTCGCGTAAATTAGGTGTCGCGAAAATGATCTACCGCATATAGGAAAATATCTTTAAAGTTGCAATGCATGCTCAATGATCCCCTTTACACTGAAAGGAATACCTAGTTCATTTAACTGTTGTGCCTATTGAAAATCGCTCGTTAATTATAGATTAACTTATGTTTTCTAGTCAATCTACTCAATACCTAGTAAAACTAAATTTTAAGGTGGTGAGTGTATGGATAGTAAATTTACTATTCTACTAGTTTTTTTTCCAGTGTTGAAAACTTTATAAAGTTTACCTTTCAGTTGTTTCAGCACACGTTTTTTTCAGTGTTGACCTATAAAATTTCAAAGGATACCTTTGTCTGTTTCTTACCATGTCAGCTATTAAATCAGCATTTGACTTTGACTTTACCCAGAAGGGTATCATTCAAATTTTATTATGGTATTTCCGGAAACTGTCCGTTTGTTGGTCGTCTCAAAACCAGAACCAGTCTGCTTTTCAATCAAAGTGTCTCCAATCCATTGTAATTTCAGACAGCCTTCAGAATAGAAAAGTATTATAAAAAGGTTTCCCCTTAATCGGAGTGTACTTTATCATTCGCGGACAAAATTTTCCCGAGAAGAAAAATAATAATAATAAGAAACAGAGTACTTTAGCTGTATATAGCATTTAATAGTCTGGCAGATGAGTGCTATTCTTCATAATTCTATTGTCCCATAAATCGACGTTCAAAATTTGAAAGAGAATACAACTTGCAAATAGAAAAGAAAACATAAACTCAAATCAATATGAGCTGCATTTTTTGACAATTTTATTTTGCTGTTAAAGTGTTGTATTATGATAAATTTGTATGTACATGTAACTTAAACCTTTATGATCGATTATACTAATATAAAGCAGAAGAAAGACTTCTATATACAATCCAATATACAGTTTTATATAAGAAATCATTATTGTACAGGACGACAGTAATCAATCGAAGCTTATAAATAGTTCTTCCATCGCAAATATGAGCAACAGAAGTTTATTAACGTTATTTTTTTCTGTCATTGAAAAAGTTAGTTACAATTTTGCAACAAAAAATTCCAACATCAAAGTTGCAGCTCATATTGCTTTAATGAAAGCAAATACCCTCTTACATTTTTGCAAAATTTCACATTTTTAGAACTAAACGACCCATGTTTTATAGATCCATGACAACAGCACCGATTTTTTGATAGTCAAATCATCATGCAGACTTGTATATCAATTTTCAAAATCAAAATCTATCACTATTACAGGGTTGAATATCTTCCCGAAAAAATGAATCTGATATGGGATTTCTTTTGGGTAACTCTTACCCCAGAGCCTATATATCTCCGGGAAAAATATTACTCTAAAGCCAGTTTTCCCTGGGGGTATATACATTGTACCTTTACAGGCCTTCCATCTAAGGTGTTGGTGTCGAATTCGGAACCCAGGCTGAATTTGGAAACCCTCTCTCCCCCGGGGGTGGTAATTTTGAAGACCCAGTCATTCCCGGAGTTGGTGATGTCGTAAGTTAGTTTGGAGGAATCTCCTAAGAATTTCTCGGCTTCTACTTGTTTATCATCACTTACACCTAATAATGAAGATACTTTTTCAATTTATGTGACAAAACGCATGCACATGTCAATTTTTAAAATATTGAATGATTTAAAATAAAATTAATATTGACAACATTTGAAGCATGCATTTGGGCCAAGTAGCCACACTTGTATATATATAATTTAAAGAATACACAATCGGGTCCAGTGGAGGGGGGGGGGGGTACTGAAAATGACTTGGAACGAAAATAAAGCTTTTACATTTAACTAATGGGGAACCACTTATTACACACTATGTGGCATAAGAGAATCATAGCATTATTTTTTCAGTATATATTTATATATATTTCATTGAAAAACTAAATTTTATGAAGGTTTACTAAATATACAATTGTACATGTATATGTAAAGAGAAAAAAATATATGAAATTATGACCCCTCAAGAAAAAAAGACAGAATCAGAATTTTCATCAGTCTCGTTTTATTGGGTCATTGAGACTGTTTTATTGATATCAACAGACATGGAACGTTTGTTGAATTTGCACAACCAATTAGCAAACATCATAGATCGATGTTTTTATCGACTGACTCCATTCAGCCAGACTTTATTTGCACAATGCAGTCATTCCCTGTGGATTTGTTTATAACGACCAAGTTCCATATCATTAGGCTGCGAAAAATATTAGTCGCTTTAAAAACCTCTACTATATATAGTTTATTTTCGTCTGATCATTAAAATACATGACATTGTATATTATTTTTCTCATATATTCCAAGCTCTCTGATTGGCTCAAACTTGATCACATGATCAATTATATAACAGCATAAAGACGAGTTACTATTTATAGATTCTCAAATGCACATCGACTTAATGCTTTTAAAAATGGAAATAATTTTCTGTAAAACAACATTTGTGCTGAATTCAAAATATCTAAGACAGAGTATGACTTGATTTTTCTAAAAAAACAAAAGTTTTACTTCAAATCTTTATATTTGTGATGCTCTGTAATAATTAGTAAGTCATATGATGCCTTGAAGAAGAATCTACTTTATGTCAAAACATTATAGATATGTTTTTTTCAAAAATCAATACATGTACAAAAGTTAATGAGACAAATTAGCCTTTTTAAAAAGGAAATCCCCTAAATTACTTCATCAGTACAAAGAATAACACACATTACATTAAACAGATTTTTTTTAATCTCTAGTCTCTGAGAGTTAAAAAAAAGACAAGAGAGAAAACTTGTGGTGATGTTGTCAATCTCTGTAAAAAAAAATAATATAACAAATGTAGCCCTTTAATTCGGTCAATCCATAGATCTATATGCATTTCTGTGAAGTCGATATATCTATGGATCGACTTCATCAAAGGGTATATCTATAAGATAAGATAAGATAATTTTATGTTCCAATTTTGGGCCCAGAAGGCATAAAGGTTTTTTTACAATGACAAGATAGAAAGTTCTGAAAGAAAGGTTAGTAAACATACATAAACATAAACACACACATGTGTATATCTGATATAATATATATACAAGTAACCGTACATGTAGATGCAGCAGTTGGGTTATCAAATCGCTAATTAACATGCGATCAAAATCAATATTATCAATATACATATAAACTAGTATACAAATAAATATGTGTCTATAACATCATTTATGAAAACTCATGGCATTATGCCTTAATTTGAAGGCTTTGACAAGATATTCACTTAGCTTTGTAATAATTAGATTGTCTTCATTAGATATTAACCAGAGAAATTTGTCTCCTTTTGATAATAATATGAAATTTTTGTTAAGTAATGAGATATCACGAAAAAATTTATCTCTCTCCTCAGTATATAATGGGCATTCAGTAAGAAAATGATATTCCTCTTCTATATAGTTTTGCTTACACATTAAACATATTCTTTTATATAATACAAAATTACTGCGGCATAGTCATGGTATTGGAGGTATCGGGGTTCGAGAGACCGGAGTTTTACTGTATTTAATGCCCGAACATATTTAATTTAAATCCTCCAACATTTCCTTATAGATTTCCTGAATGTTTGTATATTTTAAGCCTTTAGTAAGTATAAACTTGATGTGTGATCTTATATAAAAAGGAAACACAGACAAAAGACCCACTTCAACTGAAGCTTCAAGTATTCTTTCTCGTATTTTTTTTTTTATAAAAAGACAATTTAAAGGAAACCTTTTGAGTATGTATTTTAGCAATAATAAAGCCTATACAATCTGGTTTAAAAAAAAATCTTTAATAACATTATTTTAATCAGTTGTCCTAAATAGCCTGGTATGTACATGTAATTGTCATTTGACATCAGATGCACTTAATATACAGTACCTACAACCTAGCTTCTTTACCCTTACGTATACAACTAATTTCTGCTTATTCAGAATTTTGACAGTTAATTTGAAAATACCAGCATATCTCCTAAACTTATTGAATAAAGTTAAAGAGGCTGGGGGGTGGCAGCCATTTTTAGACTATTTCAATCTCCTTTAAAAGGAGAGCTCCATATAAAGATATACAAAAATGATCAAATTTTAAAACTAAAATATATGATTTTTTTCTTTGCCAAATGATAGTTGACAGCTAAAGATACCGTATCTAAAAAAAATAAGTTAAATCTGGTGGTTAATTTGGGATTAATTTGTTGACCCACCAGCCTCCTTAAGCTGGAATTTAAAATCGTTCAACAACCATTGCCTAGACCGAGGATATATAGTATTATACTCGATAAGACCAAAGGAAATAATTTTTTTTTTGTTATTCGTGTATGTCTCTGGGCGGGTAGGTTTTTATGAAAATCCTGAAAAGAAAATATTAAAGGTTTGTCAATTTTTCAAATTCAAATTCTAGTTTTTGAAAATCTTCAAATGTTTTTGAAACCTTTTAAAAATGACTACAGACCTCAATGAAATTAGGTATGTAAAACAGTTATTATTTACCCTGGCCTATCAGAAAATGCTCGAGAGATGCTCCTTAATAATCCGTTTATCTACTTCAAATAAAACATGTCTGATGTTTGTTCGGCGAGGAAATTCCTACTGCAGATGTTGTGTGTTTCTGATCTAAGTATTCATTAACCAGTTAAAAAGTTCAGACATTAAAAGAGGCGTTTAATTAAAGAAGAAAGCACTATCATCCACGGTGCGAAAGAAAGCGTGTGCGAAATCTACATGGTGCCTGAATGATACTTGGTCTATCTTGCGCATGGATTGTTAATTTCAGATTTTATCTATAACAGTGTTTCAGATAAGAATTTACACAAGTAGTGCCATACTATCTTTTACTCTGGAAAAGTAATCAAAATCAGCCTCATTATTTCGAAATACTCCCAAGTTTTCATATCGGTAAAATTCTTGTCATGTGAAATGTTATCATTCTTTTTTACATTTGAATATTTTTTTTCTATAAGCAACAATTAGTGATAAAATGGCCACGAGTGATACAGAATACAGAGATTATAATTCATTAAGCTAATGAAAGTACACATGTAATGTCATTCTCTGAAGATGGGCTTTGTTTCACCAATGAGTAGACTTCGTCCACGTGATGAATAATGACGCAGAATAAAACATTACAGGATAACATTACATAATTAAGGTAATTGCATCGTCATTGATCAGTATAATATTCTCTTTCTGTATTCTGATATGTATTATCATATTTCATTCATTTTTGCAAAATCAATAGGCATATAAACAGCCTAATATTGTTAACACATCCCTGTAGATAATACTGTGTGACAATGGATATAAATACTAAAGGGTTTTCTCTGGCGGGGTACGGAGATCACTACAGAAGTTTATGTATCTCATGAGAAATTTATTACTGGGATGAAGGTACATGTATTGTATCTTAAAGGTCACAGCGAGTTTCATTAAGGGTATTGCATGTGGGCCAAAAAAGTAAAGCACGATCCTAATGCTGTGATCTAGCAATACATTATAGCCAAACTGCACGTGTTTGTGTGTCGAAAGCAATTTTTGTGGATAATATCAATAAAAAAACACAAACCTTGTGAAATATTAATAGCCAATATTCTGGTATATCGTCAGATTATCATCAAATTGCTGCAACATTTCAAGAACACAGGAAATAAAATTCGTAGACAAGCGATTATCTACTATGTATTTTTTTTGTAAAGGATGTTTTATCTTCGTAAATATCTAAAATTAGTTAATTTTAGATGTTTATGATATTTTAGTGCTATAGATATATGTATGGCTTTTCTTGTCGATAAAAAGTAAGTTATGTCATCTGCATGCATGAAGAGACAATAACAAAATCCGTGGTCACAAATTAAATTCACAAAAAAGGGATTTTCAGTTGACTAATTAATACATTTGAGAATAAACTCCATCTTCAAAAAAAATTGTTTTTAAGATTTAATCAAATCAAATTAACTTATATTCAAAAGTTAAAACTTACCGATAGCTTTCATATATTCGCCAAAATTTTCACTACATTCAATCTCCCATTTTCCGTTAAACTGAGCCATCGTGAACAAAACAGTAAAACAGACAAACGGAGAGAATGTTTACAGCGCTGCCGAGTTTTGTTCGTTGTTTTATAGACTTCCTGCGAGGGTTGATCAATGATCGCACGGAATGGCTGTGTCAGCGATGATAGCATCTAAACATTAGAATTACCTGGACGTTAACTTTGTCCTAGTCGTCCAATCTGAGTACGTTTTATGGTACTTATTTAAGGTGGTTCTATACCTTGATCTGTTGATTTCACTCTGTATGTTTTTAAAGGAAGGTGTGCACTTCTTTCCGCAGTATCTTAATGAATCATTTCCTTATAATGTACTATTTTAAATTTTATAGGATATATTGCGAATTAATCAAAGGATTGTGAAATCAGTAAATAAATTAAATTGAAACCATTATTCATCTGTGAACATTTTATTTAAGATATTTTGGTAGCATTTGGCATCTAATGAAAATTTAATATCATCTTCTGTTCTTTTAGTGGTTGCGACTCCATGTCATTGACAAATTCTCGAAAGGGACGTGAAACCAAAAAAATAAAGTCATCATAATAAATTTTTATATTTAAACGAGTAACTGTTCCAAGCACGCATGCTGACCTCATTTCAGAATTTGGAATATAAAGATTGTGGGTTTTTTAATCATTTTTTAAAATTATTTGTTTATCTTAAAATTTCTTGAAAAAATGCATAATATATCAAAAGAAATGCATAATACATCACATTAAAGAAATACATTTTAGAAATGCAGTAACGTCTAACTTTATCGTGTATATCTTTGAACATTCTCCAAGTATCATTTATCATTTGGGTGTGCATTTCAAAGCAGGAATATACAAAATATAATGGATTTCCGCTAGAGATTGTAAAGCAATTGATTTATCTGTAAATACCCATTGCCACCTGCCTATCCCCGACACTTTGTCTTTGCATGTTCGGCATCAGTCTGTCGCACCCTTCCTGAAAGAGTAAGATTCTTTTTCACTAATGATTACATAAATCGCAAACATAGTTTATTTTTGCAGATTCTAGACATCACATTGTGCCATGATATGTACTGAGGTATGCACAAACAATATTCCGATCCGCCAGCCTTACACTTGTTGTTTATTTGATCAGGCCACGAAGGTATTTTCTTCTGTCATAATATGTACTGAATGCTTTAGAGTTACTGTACTGAAGAATTATGTTGAGTAACAAGTAAAAATGAAAACAAACCTCGGAGAAAAAGAAATCAGTTTTGCAAAAGAAGACAAAGGTTCCATGTAATATACATTTTAGTAACTCATTTCTCGGTTCTTTTGACGATTGAAAAATATAAAGATCTAGAGAAAATGCTAGGAAACCTACAGATACTTGTATATCGTAGTTTTTTCTTTTCACAAACTTTGGCCAAAACACACCATGGGTTGACATGTTTCATAGTTTTGTGCTATCTCTCTTAGTCCATCATTTAGTGACGTCATCTCATGCTGAGGAGGGAGGGGAGGGGAAGCATCCGCCTATATGATGACTCAGAGGCGTAGTCACAAACTTAAAAGTGGGGGGGCTCAACTCCAGAAAATCTTTGACAAGCAAAAAAAAAAAAAAAAAAAAAAAAGCCAAACTTAAAAGTGGGGAGGCTCAACTCCAGAAATTCTTTGACAAGCAAATAAAAAAAAAAAAGAGAAAGTTCTCCAAACTCGTAAATCCTATTTCGTGGGGGTTGGGGGGGGGGGGGGGGGGTAGTGGCCAACTTTTTCAAAAGAAGTTACTTTCAAATCCAATTATACAAGGGTAAAAAAGTGGGGGGGGCATTCAATGAATAATTCCTATAGTAAAGGTATTGTTGGGGAAAAATAGCTGTGATTTGGTTCTTCTTTAAAAAGTGGGGGGGGCACAGACATACTCTTGCCCCCCGTGATCTGAAAGTGGGGGGGGGGGCTAGTGCCCCCGCTGCCCCCCCCCCTGTGACTACGCCTATGGATGTTCATCTTAAAATATACACGTATGATACATTTATGTCTGTTTCCGCGCAACTCCTTCAAATATGTTAAAATCTGATCACAGTTTTGAAATACCTTGGAAATTGTATAGCAAATGTTCTGAAAGAAGCTTTTGTATTTTAGTTTAAAACAACTTTTGCATAAATGTGCTGCTTTATAACTAAACCTCTTGTAACAAGCACGCCTGAATTTGGTCTGGGCTATGATATCAGAATTTCTCTATTTATTTAATTTTAATTAATTAAATCAATATTATAAGTATTAAGCAACGATATAAAAATTGTAAAGACATATTTGGAAATTAGATATGAGATTTAAATACCTATAACAACATTTCCAAAGATAGCATTTAGTTGAACGTTTTGCAATTTGTATTGATATTGAAAATGTATGAGTTTAATTCGAAGAAGGATTATATAAGTCCAAATTAACAATGAAAGAAGAGCTTAACAAGTAACTTTTATTACAGCCAGTTTGAAAATATTAGACGATTCTTTGGAGTATATGAGTGTTAATTCCCCCACCCCCATCCACCCCCCCCCCCAAAAAAAAAAAAAAACTCTAAATATTGTCTATGTATCGCCAGTGTAATGCATTTTAAAAAATCGTAGCACATCATAACCCACAATATTTATAGAATGTCAGATGTTGCATTTACTGAATTTTTCAATATGTAGTACTTCAACTGAGTATGTTTACGAACATAGATAATTCTTTTAATAAAAGCAAGATACGTTTGTGAAACACTGATATACCCTGCTGACGCATCTTATCTCCAAAGGTCAAGGTATAAATATAACGTCTTTCAAAAGTATAGGTCAAAGTCCATATGTGAAATGTGAAAGCACTACAGAATATAGCTAGCACCAACCAACCATAAGTCATGGTCAAGGATGATCTTTCTAAAGTGTCTGTAGAACAAACTCTAAGATCAACTGAGATCACGGGGTCAAAAATGTCATGGTTGATAGATCTGTATTAAAAGAAAGGGGGGGGGGGGGCGGGAACACGGACCACACATATAAAATATGAAATGCCTAGCACCAAACATTGATAAATTAAGCCAAGGTTGTTTTTCAAAGTTAGGTAAATATTTCAAATATTACAAGTGAGAATGCAGAAATACATAGGGTGCCAGTGGCGGATCCAGAGGGGGTTGCCCCCCCCCCCCCCACACACACACACTTTGGATTTGTAAAAAAGAGAGAAAGAAGAAAGTCCCTCATTTTTATTGTATTTTTACTACAGAAAATGTTCATTGAAAGGCTAATGTTGTAATATACAAAGAAACAAAATGAAACCCCGCCCCCTTTTCAAATAAGGATTTTCGGGTTTGGAGATTAATTTTCCTTTCCTTTTCAAAAACTTTTTTGGTAATTCATACAAGTATTTTCCCCAGATTGATCAACCTTCTAACTCTTAAAACCATACACCACCATGTATCTTATTGAGTTTTTTAACTACATGTATATATATGTAAAACGTACGTTATAATAACTCTTTTCCTCTTCAGCCCCCCCCCCCTTTCAATCCCCCTTTGAAGAAATTCTAGATCCGCGCATGGGCACCTTATTTTAGAACTATGTCTGTCATTTATATATACAGTCATAAAAAGTACTTAAATGTATTACATATAATCATTAAGAGATGAATTTTACCGCAGTACATGTATGCTTGATGTGATGCGAGTACACGAAGTACATGTAATGAGGAATTATCTTACCCAGTACCCACCCACCCTCATCCTGACCCCCCAAAATATACTGTACATACAATATGATGATGTTTGCTAATATAATGCAAATCATATTATATCGTAAAAACTTAAGCCAAAAAAACCGGGGGGGGGGGAACGAGCTCGATGGAGAAGCAAATATTCCGGAATTATTATGTTTATACGATAACCATTTTCACATTTCTTTGATACTGAACCATTTCCTACTTGATTTCTTCCCGCGAAAGTTTAATATCATGAAAGTAATCTATGAAAATGATGCGTTATTTCTTAGTGTCACCTTCATTTATTAATTTTGTTTTACTTGGTAGCCTACAGTTATCACCAGAATGAGTGGGAATGAATTTGAAGTTGATGGAAATAAGAAATTTAAAAGTTTAAATGAAAGAATTCCTGCTGACCTTTGCGGTTTGGATTTCACATTCCATACATTCAATAAGATGTATATCCAGGACATTATCAATTTGGAAGCTTGTAATGTTATTCCAGGTATGTAATTCATGACTGCAAACGAACGGCAGCACAGCCTTCTAGAATTATAATCTTGAACACATCTTTTGTGATGAAATACATTATTGGTGTCAAATGCTGTGAAATGCATGATCATAAGAAAAAAAGTTTTCTTTATACTTTCCTTTGTTCCCAGCAATGATCTCCTGATTTATTTACACATGATTTTCTTCATGCCTTACCATAATAATTATTTAATATGATTTAGTAAAGGTTTTTAAGAAATCAGGGTCTAGTCTGTCATTATGGGTTACTGCGTCAGCTAACCTATTTATGGTTTGTTCCAGTGTTGCAAAATGCACATGAAAAATCAGGTTTAACTTTCTTTTTTTCTTTGATAGAATACATGTATGTACTATGTTTAAAACAAAGTAAGTTTTTGACAAACAAGTTGATGAAACATGAAAATCAGCAGTCTCTTTTAAAGTCGTCATTTTGTTAGTTCTATGGTCAATACAATGGCCTTGTCAGCTAATTCAATCTATCATTACATCAAATGCTGACTGAAGTGTTTCATATAAATTGTTACATGAAGGCCATTATTTACATCTACTGAAATGTTGACAGATTTTTCTCTTATGACAAGGAGCACACGGCAGGTGTGACCGTTTAGCAGGGGATGCTCACTCTTCTGTGACACCCCGTCCCACCTCTGATGTTTGAGGGTCTGTTTTTGCTCCCTTCCAACTTTGTAATGTTTGATGGACTTTTGGGCTTGAACATCTGAGATTTTTTATCTCCATGTATATGCATCAAATTTATGAATAAATAATATTATTATACTACTTAAGGAGTAGTTTTTTATTATGTCCTATTGATTTTGTTAAAGTTTATGTCAGTTTTAATCAATATTAATTTATGATCATGATTTTTATTTTTACAACAAAGGCTTCCCAGCATAGGAGTGTATAATGAATTAAAACAACTCAATACTTTTACAATTTTCCAGAAAATTAGAGAACTCAAAAGTTGGGAGAAATTGGTTTTGAATTTTATTTTGAATTTGCTAAAGGTCTCAATGAAAAAATGATTTTGACAATGATTCACATTTATTGTGATCATTGTACCTGCAAAAATAATCAGCATCATCACATACATGTGACATAGTTCAAAGGTATTATGTATATTATATCAGTACATAGAATGTTTGCAGCCAAATCTGATGCTTTGGCGTTTGCATCTATACAGCAAAACTCGTTTTACTAGTAAGAACACAGATATTGTGAATTAATGGATACAGCAAAGTCATCTTGGATACTCATATATATTAATTTAATGAATTTCTTATGCGGTTATAACAAATTACGGAAATAGCGAAGTAATTTCAAAGGTCCCAGTGACTTTGTTATAGCCAATTTGATGCCTTATATCAATATGTTGTATTTTCTATGTGTTTGGTGCCTAGTCATTTTCTGGAAATGAGTTAATGACAAATGAGACTTGCTATAAAAGAGCCTTGCTTGATGCCATTGGCAACTTTTAATAAATTGTTTATTTGCCATCTCCCCATCAACCACATGGCTTAAAATGGCCTGATTCAAAACTTTTTTTTTACCTCCAGGAAACAAAGATTTTTTTTATTCATTCAGAATGTGCCTCCTCCCATTATTACCATTTAATTTATGTTTTGGGCAAAAAAAAACCTCTACCTATATTTTCTTGAGTTAAAAGAAGGCAAGCAAACATGTTTTGATGACCTTCATAGGGATGGGGGGAGGGGGTGAAAACATTTTGGAAAGGGAGGAATTTGATGTTCAGCCAGCTTTGATTGCTTGAGGCCAGATAATTCAGTTGGTATTGCACCACATGTCTTGAAATCAAGTGTCCAAACATACAATCCAGGTCTTCTTCCCTATTTTTATTTCCTTCCTGTTACATTCCTTAAGAAGTGCAGGCATAAATTATATATGATTCTTAGAATTCTTACATGAAATTACTGTATGTAAAGCAGAATTTTTAGTGAGGATTTAATTTTGGCATTTTTAACTAGGGTGCCAAGATCACTAAAATTGAATATCGCTAAAAAGTATTGTGCTTTATTTGTAATAGCTTCTTTAGTGAGCTTTTTGAAATCGCTAAAATTACATTTCACTATTAATAAAATACCAATTTTTAAGGACAAATCGCTAAATTTGCGTCTCGCTAAAATTTCCACTTATATGGTATATCAATATTGTTTTTCCATTTCTATTTTACCAAATAGCCCATATTTATTTCAGGAATGTATTGGTATAAAAAGCACCCAATTTATAAAGTGGACATCATTGGAATTGTAGTAAAAAGACAAGAAAATGTAAAGTGTTTTGTTTACGGAGGTATGTTCATTTTATTCCTGAATAAATTTTCACTTTCAGGAAATAATTTTTTGTGCAAAAAAAAAAAAAAAATACCTTTTAGTTTCTAGTGGCATAAAACATATTCCTCAACCACACCCTATTCACAAATTATATAATAAATGGAGATTGAAACAGTTATTGAATTGTCACAAATTGTTGTATAAAGACAATGAGAACTTATGTCAGTTTTTCAACCATGCATTATTTTACAACTAAGCCATGAGTAATTCCAAATTCAACATGTTCAAAGGTACAAAGTACCTATACATGTTTAAATCTGCTGGTTTTTGTACAGTAAATCCTTTTCTTTTTTGCTTTGAAATTAATACTGTTGGACTCTCAGAGTTGTAGAAGAGGTAACAAGCGAAAAATCATTTATTACTGTAACAGTGTAACTTGTTTAATCCATATGCTGTGTATTCCAAAACCTTGCCTTGTATGATGTAGCATTTAAGTTCTTTTCAGTTATTCAATTGCTTAAATATTTTTATTTTTTAAATTCTAAATTTAATTTTTTGTCTTGTTGGAATGTTAGGGAGGGGGTAATTTTCTTTGGAATCTTAATGTATAGATAAGACACCTTTACTGTTTACATTTATATTCCTTAAAATCCTTCATGGGTTGGTCTACTAAATGGTGTCAACATTAGAAATACATGTAATAAAGAAAAAGTTTAACGTTTCCTTTAATATTTCTAAGTTGATGATGGTACTGGTGTCATCACTTGCTGCTGTTGGAAAAACAGAATGAAAAATCAAAGTCCAGAAGGTAGATTATGAAAACTCGTTCTAATCTTATTTTTAACTTAAACTGATGTAACACCCATACGGAAATTATGATTCATTTCTTATTTAAATTATTACAGAAATGGAACACTTGATAAAGGGAGGTAGCAAGCTACCAAAAGTGTTGAAAGAGAAGGTTTCAGCCATTATGATGTCTCAAAGTAAAATGAATGAGGGTTACTCTCTGGGAGACTTGGTCCACATCCGGGGTAAAATTAGAATTTTCAGGGAGGTGCGAGAAGTTATGGCATCTTATCACAGTATCCTTTTCTATACTGTACACATGGTAGATGTATAATATCTCAGTATATAAATAAAGGTATTTTCTAAAAATTTCAATACTGCATAATTATTTGATTTCTACAGGTGTTTGTTTTGACATGTTTGAAAAAATTGTCATGAATTTAATCAACTTTTAAAGGAACTGTTAGAAATCAAGCATTTCAACTGATTTGGATATGTTAAAAAAAAAAGAAAAAGCAATAAATCCAAGGAAGAAAAAAACCAAGTTTCTCACGTAGGAACATGTATAAAATTTTGTGAAATACATGAAGAGAAACACTTAACAAACTGACAAGATAAACTTGAAGATCCTAATATGGAGCTTGTCAGAATGGCAGAACTTCCAGGGCTGTACAGGACATCGTATGATGTGGATACTTTACCAAAGAAAGTCCTGGAAGAGATCACAGAAATGTCTCAAGGCAACAATGTAAAAAGATGTCAGAGAGAGGTAACTCTTCTCCACAGCCATTTGGTTTTGTTTAACTGTCTATACATAATTTTATCAGATCATAAGACAGAGATCCTGATCAAAGTTAGTACAATGCCTGTAACTAATAATCATGTATGCACTTCACAAATTGTTTGTTGCTTTTTATTTTGAAATATTTTGTCAAAGGGATTGTACACAAGTTCCATAAACTTAAATTCAGCTTCTGAAGGACATAAGCATGATATGATAAGACAAAAATCTTTTGAAATTGAAATGAAGAAAATTAAGATTGTAAATGGTAAACTTATTATGAGAAATACAGAATATAGATGTGAGTTTTTGAATACCTGCAGTAGGGTAAGGCCATAATAGGATATATAGTATTGAAAAATTTATGGAACAGACTACAGTAAAACTTGTTTATAAAGAACATCATTTTTAAAGAAATGATTTTTTTTAACCCTATTGGAAATGAAATACAGATGTTAAAAATTAAGTAAGACTGGATGAAACATAAAATGGCTTTGAACAAGCTCCTTGTTCTGTTAACAGGTTGTACCTGAATTAAAAAGACTTCTGTTGACTTACTTGGAGGAGCATCAACCTGATGAAATAAATATAAAGTACATAAGTAGCCTTCCTCAAGTGACTGAATTGTTGGAAAAGGTAGGAAATTATAGTTAAATGCTGAATTATTGTTTACAGGATGCTAGTTTTCAAGGCTGAATTCAACATATAGTAGAGTAATATATCCAGTAATACTGTACATGTAAATGAAGTAAATTTTCACAATTCTTTTCTGTGTAATGAAGTTCAAGTTTTGTTTAAAATTTCTTTCAAAAATCTGAAACACCACCAAAAATTGCAGGAATTGTGTCAGTATAAAGCCATATGTAATAAATTGATTTGAAAAATATACTGTAGATCACTAAATTTTCGCAACACCTTATTTTCATGAGATAGTCATTGACTCTTTATTAGCGAGACATAATTTTAGTGAATTGTTGTTTTTCCTTTATATAATCGTTAGGAATACTTTTAAACACGAGAATGAACTTTTCGCAAGCTCATTGTCTCGCGTTATTACGCGAAAATTAAGTTCTCGCGAATAAAACGTGATTTACAGTAGTATCCAACTTCTTGAAACCTTAAGTATGCATGTAGATTTTTTATTATTATGAAAAAAATCTTCATTAGTTTATTATATCCAATACAGTTCATTGAAAAATGCATTTTATAACTTCATATGCTTATAAAAACTGAGTGACATCTTCATGGCCTCACTGGGTGAAAATATGGGTTTATAACCCAGGAGAGCTTCAGCTTTGTCTCTTCTGAAGTAAAGGTCCATGTTAATATACTTGACACTGCATGACGCTGTTTGAATGTTGATTCTCACTAATGGAGAAATAAGCTTCAAAACAAATTCAAAAATCACCAGTGGCCAATAAACTGCAGCGAATGGAATCCTGTAGGAAGAGAGGGCCATGGCTCTGCTCTCCAAGAATGGTTTCATGAACTCGAAAGAATTAGACAGTGGGGTGTCATCTGGTATAAAGAAGGCCTGTCCTCCTATGGATTTATTGGATTTTAAGGCTTTGTCAGCACAAAGAAATGCCCAGGCAGCATTTCCGGCATAACACTGTTGAAACAGATTTTTTCCATTACCTACTTGCACAAGTGTTCCCTTTGAGCTCTGGGCCGAGTGTAGTCCATTGGCAACATAATACTGATCCCCTTCTCCATACATTACATTGGCTCTGAGAGACACTGTAGCCAGTGATTCTCCTAAAAAAACAAAGGATGAACACACTATATCAACAAAATCAGGTTAAAATGTTATATATGAAATTATTATACTGAAGAAACTGAGCACATTTTTTTGTTTTTTGTTTTACTAAAAAAAATATTACAAGGCAAAATGAATTCTATATTGATAAAATTAAGATTTAATATGAACAATGATCTATCTCAAAAATTTCAAAAACAGTACAAATATGCTAATGGGTCATTAATAATAGTTGCTTGAAGATTTTAGAGGTTGGATCAGGTACCCTTGAGATGTTTGAAGCCCCAGTATGTGTGGAGAAATTAAAATGATTTCTACAGTAAAATGCATATATTCAAATCAGTAATGGAAAACACGGTAAAGATATGTTAACAGGAACAAAACTCAAATTGCAGAATGATCATATTGCAAATTATACAAAAAACCCAATAGAATTTAAAGCAGCTTTATGCAACACAAAGGTGTAGCTGTTCAGAAAGCTGCTCTCATTTGTCAAAAATTGGCAAACAATTTTTTTTTCTTTAAAAAATTCAGCCAGTGTCACAGTTCTGATAATCACAAAATCTACAAAACACGGTTACATATACATTGTATCAGTTTGATGATATCCCTAACAATATGTTGGATCAAAATTATAATTTTTATACAAAAATGGGATTAAAACGCAATTCACAGACAAGAAAAGCTCCAATATGGATAGAATTTAAAGTAGATTTGTTGTCACATAAAGTAGTCATATAAAGGAAAGTTCTACAAAAATAAGATCGTTTCAGAAAAAGTTACAATACTTCATTCTTACCATTTACAGTAGGTCTTCCATTGGCTTGTAAAACCATACATTCTTGCATGTATTTCGTCTCTGGGTATCCAGGAAAAAGAAATTTAGATGGCTTTCCTGTCGTCTGCTCAGTGCCGTCTCTGATGTCATCGAATCCAATAACGACATCAACTGAGCTACACAAGACAAGTCTTTGAACACCACATTCCACGCATGCATCCAGTATCTTCTGTGTTCCTGTTACACAATTTTAAAATGAAACTTAATTTTAAATAGCAAGAATTAATTTTATATGAGAAACAAAATGCACTGAATTTCTCTGAAGGGTGCGGGAAGACGTATTAAAACAAGCTTGCAAGCTGCAAAGAAAACTATTGCTATTTTAGAAATCTTTGAAACTAAAGTTGAAAAAAGAT
The DNA here is from genome assembly GCF_032062105.1 of Saccostrea cuccullata. Taxonomy (NCBI): domain Eukaryota; kingdom Metazoa; phylum Mollusca; class Bivalvia; order Ostreida; family Ostreidae; genus Saccostrea; species Saccostrea cuccullata. Next base: position 21,404 of record NW_026937932.1, on the reverse strand, counting down.
CAAATTTGGTGGAATACCCTTGACGTTGATTTCTATCATGGCGTCAATGTCTGGTGACGTCCCAAAGCTGATGAGGCCAGCCACATGGAACACACTGGACGCTTTCCGACACGCTTTCTCTACCACGCTGTAATCCGTGACGGAACCCACAAAACTTGTCAACGGAATTCTGTCCTCATATTCTGAAATAATTTTCTCATATTTTGATAATAATAATACTTTATAAAACAAGGATTGAAAAAAAAATATTACTTTACCACTTTAATGCGAGGGATGATCACATTGTTCGTTATTGGAGTGTTTAACCTTACCAATGCATTAATGTTAATATCAACTGACACAACTGAAAAATCTGAATGTAACAAAGAGGATGTAGAAGGGCTCTTCAATTTCAGAAATCGTGTTAAAAAGGTACTTTTTTTCAAAAAAAAAAGAAAGAAAGAAAGAAACACAAGCAGCCACACCTTTGCAACAAATTTTAAGAATACGAAACTTTCCTCTCAAAAATTTTAACTAAAAGAGAAATATTTTTGTGGTAACTACTTCAAATTTGTGTTGACTTAAAATCTCCGATTGGGGACCGGCGTACCTAGTTGTTTGATGAAAGGCTTCAGATCCAGTACACGGATTTCTTTGACATAGTCAGCCCTTTCCTGTAATATTTTGACAATATGCTGTCCCAGAAACCCCGCCCCACCGGTCACCACGATCCTGTCTGTCCTTAGCGTCATGGGGATGCTGACTGGTGTTTTTGCTCCTAAATTCGCGATATTTGAAACTAAAGATGAACGTAAACCAAAACGTTTCAAGCATACATCGATAAACCACATTGCAATAAAATGGATGTGTATATTTTCTCAATTTCTTATATGTAGATTGTTATAATATAAATGAATAAAGTGTATACTCACAATTAAAGAGGCAGTTTTATCTTGGTGCTCTGAAGTATACAAGTCCTGATAAATGAAAATGAACATCTGCAGTGCTTTATTGTCTGATGTACCACGTGACTTTCATTTTCTGTAATCCTCTTTACAGGAAAGGCTATTAATGATCACAAGAAAGGATTGATAAGGAGAATCAATGCTATTTGAGAAACTCCCTATTGTGCAACTTAAAATGTTGCACCTGATTCTGAATCAGATTAATTACAAAGGGACAAATTTTAAATTGAATATTTTCGCCATTAACAGAGATTTTGTCAGGTGTATCTCTCTTTTGGCGTAAAAAATATTTTAGAGATAATTGTTTTTTTGATAATTAAATTAATTTCGGCAGGGCAATACCTTTTCTAAGTTTTTGGTTGGATTTTATCTGGAAGTCCCATTTTATCGTGACTTTAAATATTTATTTTCTTTTCAAATATGATTTCTAAATCTTGTGTCTAGAAAAAAAACATGTAGATTCTCCCAAGACCAACTGAAATTTAAGAAGATTTTTAAATAAATCTATTCATATAAATGTCGTACTGACAAGTAAATAAACGTTGTTTTTTTTATTTATCAGATTATAAAAGAGTTGGACAATGCCCTGAAATGATTCTAGTCCTTTATTTCAGGACGGTTTATCTATAGAAAGAGAAACTGCGTTGCAGAAAGCGCTAGGTAACTTGGAAGAAGAAGGATGGATATTTACAAAGGAGAACCACTTAGTATACGAGGTGAGTCGGGTGACTTCTTTCAGTTTTGTATTTACTTCCCTTACTAGTATTTTTGTCTTCTATTCGAAACATACGGGTAGTATTTACCCTTTTTCTTCATAACTTTAGGTAATTAAACCTGACTGTCCATTGGAAAATCTTATAATGGATATTCTTAAGAGGGACTGTGTGAAAGAAAAGTGTATGTACAATGTAATTTTGGAAAATCGTTTATTTGTATGATTGTATACTTTCAGTAATTTTTATAATTTTTTAGTGCTATATGTTCATATTATCCCCCTTAACCCTTTAATTAAATGATTTACACCCTTATTGTTCTTTCTTTTTTCAGATCAGGATGAAGGGTGCCAATTTATGCATATCGTGAAGGAAGTTCGTAACACCCAGAAATACAGTGCAGTTCAAAACACTTGTATCCTAACTTGTCTTAATAATCTGGAATACCGAAGTGATTTGATAAGGACATCTTTCTATAAATATATTTTGTGTACAGTTTGACCAAGTAATTTTGATACCTTTAACTTTTGTGACTAAATCATTTTAAGCATTGAAAAGTTATGTTAGCTAGTCTTCCTGTTCAATTAGTTTGAATTATATACGATTAAGATTACAATCATTTTAATATGATATAGTAAAGGTTTTTACTATAGGGCTACCAATATTTCTAATACATTCTCCAGTGAAAAAATCTTCCTGGATATTTTGCTACTGGTTTGTTGTAATCTTTCTTGTTAAATCTGGACTTTGAAATTGATAAACCTTTCTACACTGCGCACTAAAGAGTTCTGATTCTATGGACTTTTTTCTGCAGTAAGAATGATCTGTTCTAAGATCATCTTAATCCCAATTAATAGAAATTTACAGCATATTACTCAATTTGTAGTCAATTCAAGTATTCTTTTTTAAAAGGTAAAAGATAAATTAATTGAATGTGTTATTTACATGTATGTTTTTTTTCTCCTTGGAAGTAAACAACAATGATTTCTGTTCACTGATACTGTGTTGTATATGTAATTTTTCTCTGGGTGCAAATGCCACTTACCATATTTTTAGACTTATATAGACAAGCTCAATATGTACACCTTCACTTAAAATATTTTTTTCAATGTCCAAAAACATTTTGCACTTTGCTGTTTTTTATTAAATTGAATGGGAACATACTTTAAGGTGATTAATTATTTATCATTAATTTCCATTTCTGATTTTCTTCTCTGTGATAACTGTTTGGAAGTTGGGGGAATTTATTTCTTGATAATTCTGCCGGAATGTAAATAAGGCAGGTCGACAGGTCAGCAACTAAGGAGACCTAATACGCATGCAAACCTTGTGCGCATCTGTCTCTGTGTCTGACGCTAAGGAGGCCAAATATGCATGTAAATCTTGTGCGACTGCCTTTATGCCTGTTTTGACGTCGTTGTGCGAGGACAATTGAAATTGACATGGAAGTCCTCGTGTAACATTTAAATTTATTAGTCTACATTTTTTATGTATAAGTCTACAATTTTATTTCACAATGAAATGAAAATATAAGGAATCACTGTCTTGTTTTGAGAGTATTTATGCCAGGGACTTCAACAATAGTGGGAAACATGGGATAATTTTAGCATAACGGGCTTCGCCCATTATGCAAATTATCCCATGTTTCCCACTATTGTTGATGCCCTGGCATACTCTCAAAACTAGACAGTGATTCCTTAAATATACCATATTTCGGGGGAACAAACTTTACAAGTAAAAAATACTTTTACACTTTTACAGTATCCTTGTGCAAATTATACTTACTTATGAAGTAGTCTTTATTAATGGAAGATGAGAAAGTAGATTATTTATATGATGAAATTATGGGGAAATAAAATACAAAGGCAACATTTGTTAAAATGTAAAGTTTTAACACTTTCATTGTTTTCTCCAAAAGATCTTAACAATTTAAACTTGTCACCAAATAAAGTTACCTGGTGGTAATGCAAAAAAAAAAATATATACAATGTAAATGTAAAGAAAAATTGCAATAAACAATAAAACATTCTTTTAAATATTAAAAAAAAAATTATTCTCAAACAAAAAATTTTGCTTGAAGAAATGTTATGTACAATAGTACCCATGTAATAAACAATGAAACGTCTTTTGTAAAACTAATATTAAATTATGGGATTTTTAGATAAATACATGTAACTAACAATAATAATGTTTCCAAGGCTATTGATTCAATACAAAATTAGGGAAGAAGAAAAAAAGAATCTGTTTAATAATCTAGACCATTGTATGTTCACATCGATTCCCATTCTTTTCATGATGTTAATTGTACTCTAGTTTTCACCTTGATATGTACTTTCCCATAACGACAGATTATTTAAATATCGTATAAATATATGCATCATAAATTTTTACTCCAGATCAAAAACTAAAGTACTTTTTGAGTTTTTCACATTGACTGCATTTAAATTATAAATTTCCACTATTAGAAAAATCCCTATTATTTGCGCTGTAACTTACCAGGCAGACAAAGTGCATGTATCTTAATTTTCCTTTTTATATACCTTAGGTGCTGGGGTCATTAAATGTACCTATTTTAGACCAGATTTAATTTGTTTTCACGACAGGTCGTTTTAAGTGCAGTCTTTGTTTCATTTAGAGTACAAAGAGTTTTTAGGGTTAAATTCCATAAGTTTATATCAACGCTCTTTTCTTTACAATGAGAAGTTTCATAAGAAATTTTGTCAACGGAACCTTCTGGCTTCAACGAATTACATACAATTGGTAAATTATTTTTCAACAAATTTTTGTTTTTTATGATCGGCTTTTAGAGCTTTGAACACAGTAGAGATAAAATGTTTTATGGAAATGAAAAAAATAAACTTATTGGTTTTCTTGAATGAATTTTTTTAAATTAAAATTAAGCAATTTGTTGTCAGAGAATGAGAGAGAGAGAGATAATCCGGCCTCTTTGAGGGTCAAATAGATAAATGAAGTTAAATAAGACTTACATTCAACAATATCTTCTGGAAGATTTCCTGAACATCCACATCCAAAATACTTTGTACTTTTTTAAATCTTAGTGTTACTGAAAAGAAATTTTATTCGCATAACATTTCCTTTCAGAAATCGACTTTAACAAAGTCGCTGATATTGGCAGACAAATCAGATTCTTGTAGAGAATACCTGATCATTAAAAAGAAATTTAAATATAACTACATGTATATATATTTATACCTGGCATAACTAAGAGTTTTTTTTCTAGATTGGCCTTATCAGTTCCGTAGAAAGCGTAGTCTTCCTATACCTTAAATATGTAAACCTTGAATTGGATACTGCTCCTTCAACTTCATTTTGCTGTACAATAATTTCAAATTTCACAACTCAAAAGAAAAAAAGTTTGCTTTAAACTGTTCGTGCTGTCCTAAATTCCGAAGGTCAACATGGTGAATATGAAGCGAGAAAAAGACGTTGAATAAATGAGTTGAATTTTGTCTTAATGTAGATTCTTTTATTAAGGGTTTGCTATTGTGTGCAGCGAAGTGAGACTCACTGAAAATAGAAATCTTAATATCTTTAAAAATAAGCCTTGCTAACACTTGAAAACTGGTCCATTTCATCTTCATAATGAAAACCATCTTTGGGTATATGCAGCTACATTGACACTTGCAGTAGTTTGCAGCTATGAAGTGCACAAAACACCTGCAGGACTGCGCAGCCACAGGTTTTAGCAGTGCATTAAAAAATCCAAAAAAAAATGAAATAGTTAAATAAACAAAGTGGCTACAACTATTTGTGAAGAACCATTGTTTTAAATGAAAACTGACTGCAACAGGTACAATTCTTAAAATGCATACTTGTCAGTTCAACAAGAAAATGTTAGCCATGAAAGTAGTGCCAACCACATGGCAATGTATTAAAAATAGAATTAAAGAGACTCACTGTTGTTCTATAAATAGCACTTTATATGAAAGCCCAAATTTATCTAAAGGATTACTCTAAGGTGTGTACAAAACAGGGAAATTAATGCTAGACAATTAATTTTCTCCTTAAAAAAATATGCTAAATAAGAGATTAACAATCTGTAGGGTAATGAAAGTGTGCAATTTAAATGACACTTGGCCCACAATGTTTACTAATGAGTCATATTGGTGTTCTTCAGATTTCTACGACATTCTTATCCCCCTTAATTCTCGTGAAAAACAAATACATGTATGGGCCAATATTTTGGCCCCACTTAGGGGTCACAAGGCCACATCTAATCCAAAATTGATTCCAAAACATGAGGATATTTCATCATCAATATGGCTAACAATGCTTATTCTGAAGAAAAATGTTTACTGGTTTTTCCCCACATGTATGTATATATGCAATGACCAGTTATATAAATTCTGATCCCAGAAGAAGAAAAAAATGAAAATACAAATGGGAAATATATTAATATTATTAAAATTAGGTCTGGTCCATGATTTAGACCAACTTGAATCTTCACTATATTTGAGATTATGCTCGCATTTAACTATGAGTAAATCATTACCCTGCTGCTCGTTAAAGGACCATTTTTATACGCCCGTCTTAAGACGGGACGTATTATGTTATAGGCTTCGTGTCCGTCCGTCCGTCCGTCCGTCTGTCCGTCCGTCCGTCTGTCCATTCCTGTCCGGCTCATAACTTGAATACTATTAAGCCTAGGATTATCAAACTTTGTCAACTCATACTTCTTGGGTAGACGGTGTGTCGCCCACAAAAAGTAGGTCGCTCTGACCTTGAATAAATATGCTATAGCCAAATATGGAAAAATCCTGTCCGGCTCATAACTAGAAAACTATTAGACCTAGAGCTTTCAAACTTGGCAAAAGTATACATCTAAAGTAGAAGGTGTGTCGTGGCCTATTTCAAGGTCACTGTGACCTTTAATTATAGTGAATTTTTTTAAAAAACTAAGTCTTTTAAATTTTAAATTTCATAATCCTAAAAAATGTAAAAATATAGTTGTATGCTTATTAAAAAACGTTAAATTAAGTAAAAACTTGTTTTTTCATTATATACTTTACAGCAATCTGTAACAAATGTTTATGCTTTGAGAGGAATTCAGTTTGTCCCATGGGCTTAATTATCAAGCACTGGTCAAGAAGAATTTTGATAGCAGAAATTTGCATGTCAAATTAGAGAGAAATTAATGAGTTTATTGTCAGGAGCTAAGAGCACCTCTAGATCTGATGCAGATGTTATCTTAATTCATCTCTTGGGAGTTGGGCAAAAAGAAATGGCCTCATAGTTGCTTGTGCTAATTAAGAGTTCTTGATGGCTAGTCCAAATAAAGATCTTTCAATAGGTGTAATGAAATTAAAACAAATTGATGTTTTAGTGTATGATTAAAACTAAATTAGTATTGTATGATATGATTAAAACTAATTATATATGTGTTCATTTAAAAAAAAAATTAAATTTCAATTTTTATATATTTGCAACAAAGATGCTATAGCAAAATATGGAAAAATCCTGTCCGGCTCATAACTAGAAAACTATTAGACCTAGAGCTTTCAAACTTAGCAAAAGTATACATCTAAAGTAGAAGGTGTGTCGCGGCCTATTTCAAGGTCACTGTGACCTTTAATTAAAATGAATTTTTTAAAAAACTGTCTTTTAAATTTTAAATTTCATAATCCTAAAAAATGTAAAAATATAGTTGTATCCTTATTAAAAAACATTTAATTAAGTAAAAACTTATTTTTTCATTATATGCTCTACAGCAATCTGTAACAAATGTTTATGCTTTGAGAGGAATTCAGTTTGTCCCATGGTCTTAATTATCAAGCACTGGTCAAGAAGAATTTTGATAGCAGTAAGATTTGCATGGCAAATTAGAGAGAAATTAATGAGTTTATTGTCAGGAGCTAAGAGCACCTCTAGATCTGGTGCAGCAGTTATCTTAATTTATCTCTTAGGAGTTGGGCAAAAAGAAATGGCCTCATAGTTGTTGTGTTAATTAAGAGTTCTTGATGGCTAGTCCAGATAAAGATCTTTCAATTGGTGTAATTAATTAAAACAAATTGATGTTTTAGTGTATGATTAAAACTAAATTAGTATTGTACAATATGATTAAAACTAATTATACATGTGTTAATTGAAAAAAAAAAATTAAATTTCAATTTTTATATATTTGCTACAAATTGCAGTCATGTCTCACTAGTATTATTTGTTATAATCAATCCCTACACTGTAAGTCTCTTAGAGATGTATAATAAGAAATGGAAAATAGATAATTGAAATCTGTGTCAATCTGTTAATCATGGCTACCTGATTTTCTTGCATCCTAACCAATTTATGATTATTGAACAATATTTGACGGGCGTATCATGCTGTGGCGGGGCACTTTATTTACTATACATTCCCATGCAAGACTTTGATACTGTACCCTTAATTGTTTAGGGTTTAATTTTCATGGATGACAAATAAACAGAGTTAACAGACACCAGAGACCCTTTGATCAGAAAAGCTCCATACAGTCTTTTGCTATGATGACTTAATTAAGATATTAAAATGTCTTTGATTATTGTAAAAAAAAATTCACAAAGAAGAACAAAACATCACTTCCAGAATATTATATTTCTTTTAACATGTTAACCAGCATATCCAAGTTTGACTAATTTTGTAAAAAGTTTCTTTACAGATATAATTAAGGTATTATTTTAAAAATAAACTTCAATCTTTCCAATATAACTGGAGTATGAGGGTATCTGAGACCTGTGTTCTCAGCACTGGTTTCAAAAGACTAATTTAAAAACATTTTCTGCATTTAATGCACTGCACAAGAACACATATAAATTAAGTAAAAATCTAATTATAATATCCTTTACCAAGATCCCAAATGTTCTTTATTGGAAACTTGTGGAAAGTTCATTATGTATTTTTGTTTATTGTCATCATATGATCTTTTTCAACGATGTTCGGAAAGTTCAACACATGTGTAAATATTACCATAAAGTCAAATAACTTTCAAGTCACATAGTAATAAATTAGATCAGAGTCTTCATTTGTTGCTGATATTTTCTCCAACGTTTTCCAAAAGATTGAGACAAACCAACATGGACAATCTCTATCATTAGAACCATTTCCTCTTTATCTTTGAAATCTATAAAATTATATAACATAACATTAAAAAAACCAGTACAGTATCACTATCAAAGAAGAAAATTGAATTGGATGATAAATCTATACATCATGACTAAGAAAGAAGCATTAAAAGATAGACATGTATATTTCAGGGTCAAAGGTTACACATCCCTCAGCAATTATGGTAACATTGTAAATATTTGCAAAAATTGTTTGTTGCATTGAATATACACATGTTTCTCATTTTAATTTACAATTGTGTAGATCACAGTAGTTTAATCCATACACTAGAGATAAATATTTTAATTTGTATACAAAGAGGTTAACCATAAATAAGATCAAGGTAAACTCAATTGGTGATCATGTCATTCTTCTTTGGAAAGTAAATGAGACAAGCATATAGGATCATGTTCTTAAATGAGGCAAACAAGTTTCAGTACAAAATCTTAAGGTTAAATGACAAGGTCAGGATTTGATAGCAAAATTTTAAAAACCTGATATTATGACCTGTGTTACTGTTAGTAAGCTACAAGATGATGATCAGAAACAGTCCCTCCCAAAAGAGATTGAAGATTTTTATTACTTAAAAATAATCTCTGATTTGACCTTAATTTCTTCATCCAGACTATTTACCAAACATTTGTACCTACATGTACATTGATTTATAACATGATGTTATAGGCCTACATATGGCTTGATTATTAATTTACTTGCTCAAGCAGCCATGGGTACAGTACAAGGAACTAATTTTGTTACATAAATCAGCATCTGCATCAGCAAAATAAGCATCAGCTTTAATTCAGCAACCACCTAGCATCAGGATAAGCATTAAAAAAAAAACAGCAAGCTGCTAAGCATTGCCAATATCAGCATCAGCAAGCAAAGAAAGCATTCAAATCAGCATCGATGCTGAAACAAAGTTAGTTCTTGCACTGTAAGAGAGAGCTGTAGGCGGACTCTGACCATGGCTTGAGACAATTTGATGGACACATACATGTATAAACATTCATTTAAACAACATCTCTCTTTTCATCCAACTGTATATACATTTCTCATCATAAAAATTATACATTCTTCCATTCTATACACTTAGAAGAACATTTGAATTCAATACAAAATGAAACTGACTAATCAGCTCACTATGATATAACAGCTAGTACATTATACTGTGTTAAACCCTCGTTTAAAATTTACAGAATTACTCCATTGTGATATAAAACTAATCTCATACCTTATCATAGAACACCTACAAGGGAGGTTCTTGGGAGGGCTGCAACACAGGCATCACATGAAGTACAGAAATTGGTAGTCCAGAGAAATATCTGAGCAATGTTCTTTTTAGTGAAACAAGGCATTCTGTAAACATGGTAAACATAGTTACAAGAAATTTTATTAAAAAGTTCAAAGTAAATTCTTTAAATTAAATCTAGCTATTAAATAATGTAACTGCATGTCTTTGTTCATTAAGGGTGTCAGTGTTTTGATACAGAATGTTTTTTATTTACTGAAAGTGCATCACAAAAATTTTTATCACTGAGGTCTTAAAAGAATAGAGGTTTGCTTCAATATCTCGAACATCATTCAGCAAATCAGAATGAGTATGGTCCAAAATGACTTGTATATAAATAGTACAATCTTGTGTGAATATCATTATGTAAAGAATTATAATACTTGCACCATGTGCACCTCTTTTCACAAAAAAAAAATACAACAAAAAAGAAATAACTTTTGAATATCAAAATTTTCCTTTACAAGTAACACAACTGATTTACCATATTTGTTTACTACGTAGAGCCGTTTCAGGTAGCCGTCACTGGACATTTAACTTTAAGTGACTGAGGCTCAATGAAGGATGATCCGATCTTACACAAGTATTAATCGCTCATTAATAAAACAAAATTTACTCTACTCATAATATTTGAAGCCCTGTTTTTAACTTCACAGTATTTGGAAACAATTTCGAAAATTTTTTGGTATTTTGAAACAAAGTAACATTTATTAGTCCCCCGCTACCTAATCGTGGTCTGCAAGAACCACGTTGGAAATTTTTGGATCCTCCGTATAATGTTTAACCTATTTAAAATTGATGTGCACTAGATCACAGGCTTTGTCATACTCAAAATGTATAACTGCCACTAGCAGTTATGTAAGATATCTGAGATAAAGCTCATAATTCACAATAAACACAAAAGTGGCCAACTTTTTACAAAGGCAAGTTACTTTCAATTCCAATTTTTTTCCAAAATTTTTCCATATTACTATACTAGGGTCAAAAAGTAACTACTATCCCTTCAATCCTTCAATGAACATTTCCTATAGCAAAGAAAATGTTGGGGAAATATAGCTGTGATTTTGTTCTTTATTGAAAAGTGGGGGGGGGCACAGACATACTCTTGCCCCCCCAGATCTGAAAGTGGGGGGGCTAGTGCCCCCGCTGCCCCCCCCTGTGACTACGCCTATGAATTGCTAGGAACAAAACAAATAGTTGTACCCATGACATTCAACTATCTGTAGGTATACGACAAATGTCATTTTATTGTTTTATTATACCTGCAGCTGTGCAGTCCTGCAAGTGTATTATGCACATTGCTGCTGCAAGACATTGCAAGTGACAACCAAATATTGAATACATTTCAAGACAGCTTTGCAATAGAAGGTGCTATGGGTTAAGTTTTATCAAAAAGCAAGAAGTATTTATTAAGATATTGAGATTTTTATTTTATACGAGTTTCAGTTGGCTGAGCACAAAAGCAAACCCTTAAGTTAACGGCAAATTAAGCACAACCAAAAAATTTAACATCAAGCAGTTTTATCTTGGTCATAATTTTTGCATATTATAAAATGACATCCTATGGAAAAAGGGGAACCCGGTTCGGGACATGTATTGCTTATATGCAGTAGTCCTACTCTCAGAATGCTTATTTTCATAAGAAAATAGTGAAGATAAAAAGACAATAATTTTGACCATTCAGAGAAAGAGAGAGAGAGAGATGTGTTTGTGAAACACTGATGCCCCTATTTGGCAACATACATGTAGCTAAAATTTAACTTTCCTTAAATGCAAATTAAATATGTTGTTACCCAAAGTAAGTTTTTCTCACAAGAAATACAATTGTATTGTGAAATATGAAAGCTGTAGCACCACCTGTTTAAAAGTTATGACCAAGGATGAGTTTTTGATAGGTGGGCCAAACTCAAGGATCAAGGTCAAAGGGCCAAAGTTGTTTGTTTCTAAAGAATGGTCTTGTCACAAGGATTACAGATGTGAAGTTTGTTCTCCCATCTTTTTTTGCAAATTCTTCTAGTCATATTTGTATTTTTTCCTTATGTATATTAATATCCTTATAAAGGATATATTCATATATGGTCATATGTAACTTTTGTACATATTTGGTTAATTTGTTTGGCATTGCAATAAATGCTCATTTACAACAAACATTTTGTTTTGATATTTGCAAAAAACAGAGCAGAGTAGACTCATTCGTGGAGAAAATAAATGATGTCAAATTATTTGAGGAAGGTGGAAGACGATGGTATAAGTGAAGTATGAAAATCCTAACCCTAACCGTTTAAAAGTTATGGCCAAAGTTAAAGTTATAAAAAAAAGCTCCAAGGTCAAAGTTGTTGGTATACAGTGAAAGGTCTTGTCATAAGGACTAAATATATGAAATATGAAAACCCTAGCCTTAACCCTTCAAAACTCTCCAGTATTTTAAAAGGAAATCACCTGTTTCTATTTATAGATACATGTATTTTTTCAATGCAAAATCAAAGTACATGTATGTAATCATTTGTGAACCAGTGTTATATTTTCATAGTTGCAAGTTTGTTGCATGACAGTAAATTTACTTGTCCAATACTCTTATTCTAAACAAGATTGTTTGAAAATTTTAAACATAAAACAGGCTAGCCACTATGACTTTGGGTCATTAAAATAGTTCAAGACGGTTTATCCCCAAGATACTTTCAATGTGTAATGTTGTATTATATATCTCATTTAAAAATTATTTATTCATGTAAGTATTAAAAAATAATAAAAGAAAACATGATTATCTGGTTAAGGGTGGTCTTTTCCTACAGTTTGTCATTGTTTAGGGGGTACTTCAGTATTTACTATATTCTCAATATAAACTGAACGATTTTTTAAACTATCATAAGAGGGAAGTATTTTTGATTCTGAGACGGGGGAGGGCAAGCAAACATTTTATTAAAATTGCCCTTAGGAAAAAGAAATGGATATTTTCATTTGTCGCAGTTTCGCCAAAAATATAGTCCCTGTTTGATTTCAATCTCAGTTTATCATTGAGATAGAACAATTATGAGGAGGAAAAAAATTCTGTTCTTTATAAACAAATATACTTTGAATGTTTGATTTAGTGAAAAACCAGAGAACCCCCTTGAGGATTATTTTCAACTGAAGATATCAGTACATGTAATTTATTCTTTACATATATTATATAAGACATTCTTGACATTAATTTATCAAAGAGGAGAGAGAGTAAGAGAGGGAGATAGAGAGTAAGAGAGAAAGTTCAATCAATTTTGCAAATCATGCCCCATGCAACGAATTTTTAAGCGGAACATATTAATAGAAGGAAAAGTTAGTAAATTCAAACAATTTAAATCCATTTACCCCCTAATTTTAAGCTTCTTATTTGACTAAACATGTGCAATATACACGTATATGCAACAGACTCTTCAATTTTTCGCACTTGATATATAATTATTAAAACTACTGAACTTTAAGGGAATATTACCTATCTTAATTTCTTCCAAATGAAACACATTCATTTTCTTAAAACATATATATTGCTTTAGTATTAAATAATTTCGAAAATGATCGTTATTAGGTGACGGTTTACGAAATAATTTTGTTCATCAAAGTCTAACCTACAAAAGGATTTGCACTTTCTTTAAAGCTGGAAACTATCATTCATTATTTTCAAAGTCAATGCTTATAACTCAGTTTAATGTCTACAAACTACTTTTCATTAGCAATTTTGTAAAAAGTTAGTATATTTAAAAATGTGCAAGAAATTTACTTTCCACCATCTGCAAAGGACCATTAATTTTTTCGGGGATGGAACCAAAATGCTTGTATACAAGAGGCACATATACATGTTATCATCAAAAATACTTAATTACTGTCTTTATTAAAAATCATAAATTCGCAAATTCTGTCTGTTAGAACACTTTCGTTTCCGTGCAATATCTGGATAACCCTTCGAGCTTTTGCAATGAAATTTTACATAACAACTCCCTGTGGCTTAAGAAAGAATCTTTGAGGTCAAAAGGTCAAAGTTCAAGGTCGTAAATTTATACATTATGTCTGTGTGTAACACTATCATTTCAAGAGGATTTTGAGCTTTTGCAATGTAATTTTATTTACCAAAACTCCGTAGGACCTCTCTCACCCCTCTCAAAGTGTCCCGCCCCGTTTGTTTTATTAGCTCTTCTGAGCCAAAGGCTCAAAGAGCTAATGCTATGGCCATTTGTGCGGTGTGCGTGGTGCGGTGTGCGTTAACTTTTTAGAATATGGGCCATAACTCAAGAACACCTTGGCCAATCAGTGTCAAATTTGTCAGAGGGTATCCTTGGCCCAAGGGCTACCATTTATACTAAAAAAAGGGTTGGGACCCTAAAACAAGGGGAGATAATCAGGAAAACAAAACCAAAAGCACTGGTTGCAAAAAAAATCTTCTTCTCCAGAATCAACAAGCAGATTTTCACCAAACTTTCAAACATCAGGATATTTTGAAGATTAAAAATTGTTCAAGGCATGACCCTGGGGCAAAGGGCGTGGTCTCACTTCAAAGTTGACCTCAATTTACAATTAATGAAAATGTCTATATTTTGCTTACTATAAGGACTAGGATCATCAAATCTTGTAAGTAGATGCATCTTAGGACTTCACATCATGTTAATTCAAAAGTAGGTCACGGTGACCTACTTTTTTAATTTTGCGGGCATTTGTTTCCTAATTGATTTGAAGGCATATTTAGGACACTTTAAGGCCTATGATCATCAAACTTTGTCAGTTGATGCATCTTGGGTCCTTGAACAACGTCAACTTAAAAGTAGGTCACCATGACCTACTTTTTGAACTATATGACTGATCCTTTTTAAAACATTTCATCCCATTATTTAAGACACTGAGAGGGTTAGAATCATCAAATCTTGTAAGTTGCTGCATCTTGGGACCTTAAAACATATTTAAGTAAAAGTAGGTCACTGTGACCTACTTTCAGAATTTTGCAGGCATTTGTTTTAAAATTGTTTAAAAGGCATATTTTGATTACCTTCAGACCAATGATCATCAAACTTGGTCAGCTGATGCATCTTGGGACTCTAAAAAATGTCGACCAAAATGTAGGTCACTGTGACCTACTTTTGACATTTTATGGCTATATTTCAGTATCTTAGGTATTTATTGGCTTAGATTCATCAAACTTTGTGAGTTGATGCATCTTGGGTTTTCGGATAGTGACGACCAAAAATTAGGTCACGGTGACCTACTTTCAATATTTATGGCTATATTTATGTATCTCCAGTACTTATGGGCTTAGAATCATCAAACTTTGTCAGTTGATGCACCTTGGGTTTTTGGAGAATGTCGACCAAAAAGTAGGTCACTGTGACCTACTTTTGACATTTAATGGCTATATTTATGTATTTCTGGTACTTATCGGTTTAGAATCATCAAACTTTGTTAGTTTATGCCTCTTGGGTTTTCAGAGAATGTCGACCAAAAAGTAGGTCAAAGTGACCTACTTTTGAATTTCTCAGGTATTTATTGGCTTAGAATTATCAAAATTGGTCAGCAGATGCATCTAAGGCCTCTGATAATTGTCAACCAAAAAGTGAGTCAAGATGACTTACTTTTGACATTTAATGGCTATATTTAAGTATCTCCAGTACTTATCTGCTTAGAATCATCAAACTTTGTCAGTTGATGCATCTTGGGTTATAGAAGAATGTCGACCAAAAAGTAGGTCACGATGACCTACTTTTGACATTTTATGGCTATATTTAAGTATTTCCGGTACTTATTGACTTACAATCATCAAAACTTTGTTAGTTTATGCTTCTTGGGTTTTCAGAGAATGTCAAACAAAAAGTAGGTCACAGTGACATACTTTTGAATATCTCAGGTATTTATTGGCTTAGAATCATGAAACTTTGATAGTTGATGCATCTTGGGTTTTCCAAGAATGTAGACCAAAAAGTAGGTCAAGGTGACCTACTTTTGAATATCTCAAATACATATTGGCTTAGAATCTTCAATCTTAGTTTTTCTATTAATGCATCTTGAGTCCTCAGAAAACTTCAATCTTAAAGTAAGTCATCTTGACCTACTAATGTTTTTTAATAGCTTTATTAAAATATCTTAAGTCCTAATTGGCTAAGAATCATTAAACTTTTTTATCAGTTGATGCAACTTAGGTTTTAGGATACTTAGGGTTAGAGGCTTCAAATACAAGTGATAAGTTGTACAATTTATCAGAAGAGCGATGCAAGGCCCTTGGGCCTCTTGTTAGTATTTATTGTACATGTCGCTATTTTTAGCACAAGGGCATGAGTACTATTCATTTAGTACGTACAAGTATCGTTTTATGGTTCATTTACAAAATATATACTAGTAATCCAATGAAAACTTTTTATTAGAATGTCAAGATTTGTCTTCATTTCGTGCATTTTAAAATGTGTCAATTCCTGTAACTAAATTTGGAGTGACATTTCTTAAACAATATACAAAAGCTCTTTAATGTTCTTGTTGTGTAAGTAAGTGTGCACACACGTTATATACTATACATATGTAAAATCAAAAATGTTAGTGGCTTTACCTCGCCAAAGTTTTACTTCTGTTACATCTATTAATATAACATAAACAGGTTATAACATAAATTGATTTAATCATATACAAGTATGAGATATCATACATTCGGATTTTTTTAAATTACCGAATGAAAAGGTGGTAGAGTTTTTATGCGCCCGAATTTTTTCGGGGCGCATATATGTTTTTTTGTCCTGTCTGTTTGTCTGTTGTCAACTTTAACCTTCGCCATAACTTTTGAACCGTAAGAGATAGAGACTTCATATTTGGTATGCATACTTCTCTAATAAAGTTCTTTCAAATGACATCAAGGTCAATGACCTTGTGATCTTGACTGTGACCTATATGCTAAAAATAGCTTTTTCAACTGTTTGTCATAACGTTTGAACCATAAGAGATAGAGACTTCATATTTAGTATGCATACTCCACTAATAAAATTCTTTCAAATGACAACAAGGTCAATGACCTTGTGACCTTGACTGTGACCTATATGCGAAAAGTAGCTTTTTCCACTTTTTACCATAACTTTTGAACCATAGGAGATAGGGACTTCATATTTAGTATGCATACTCCACTAATAAAGTTTTTTCAAACAATACCAAGGTCAATGACCATGTGACCTTGTGACCTATATGCTAAAAATAGCTTTTTCCACTTTTTGCCATAACTTTTGAACCATAGGAGATAGGGACTTCATATTTGGTATGCATACTCCACTAATAAAGTTCTTTCAAACAACACCAAGGTCAATGACCATGTAACCTTGTGACCTATATGCTAAAAATAGCTTTTTCCACTTTTTGCCATAACTTTTGAACCATAGGAGATAGGGACTTCATATTTAGTATGCATACCCCATATATACTAAAAATAGCTTTTTCGAACTTTGTTGACGCCGGGCGCATAGTGTTTCACAAACACATCTTGTTTTTTTCTCGGAATCTTATACAAAAATTATTGTTTTCGTGGTTTCATGCCAAGAAATCACGTCAAATTTTCCAAAGTAATGGAGTCAATAAAAGTATCATTGATGCAAATCACCCATATTCCTCAAACGCTGGCAAGTTAATTTACGGCAGCAAAAAGATAATTAAAACTTGATTCATTCCACCTTTTATTTCAATAATTGATATTTTTACTTTAAAATGAAAATATTTACATAGCCAATGTTAAGATATAGATATACGAAAAGAATTTGAAAGGCAGCTTATTATAATTAAATAAACTTTCTTTTCCCTTTATTTTACACTTTTACAACATTTGATTTAGATGCCCCCTACCCCCACCCCCCACCCACCCCCCAAAAAATAGGTGTGTATGCAAGGGTTCTAAATAATAAGTATTCTACCTAGTTTAAACAGGCACGTAGCATCGTTTTTTAAAGTGGGAAAGAGGGTAGGGCAAGCCATAGAAAAAAATTTTTTTACTAGTGGCTAGTGGCCAACTTTTTGCAAGGCCAACTTCCTTTCACTTCTTTTTTTTTGCGTACAATACTACATTTCCTTGATATCACTTTACTGTGGTTAGAAGTGGGGGGATGGGGCAACCAACCTTTCAATGGACATTTTATATAGTAAAGGCAATGTTGGGAAAAATGGGGGGGGGGGGGCTCCCGTTGCTACGTGCCTGTTAAAACCCAGAATAAAAACGTAAGTTCCCTCCCTCAAAACTCCTGACATCAATTGCCTCGCGCGCACATCTCACTGGGGAAGAATCACCGATTAACGTTAATTCGGCTTTTATTGAGTTTGCTCTCCGGATAGAATGTGCAAGTTTTCTTGGCATGACTATTGTACTGGTAAAACGATGCATAACTTTTAATGACAATGGTATAGACCATTATATAATGATATAGTTATATCATGGCATTTCAAAGAATATTTTAAAATGAAACAGAACTTTTGTAACTGAAAACTGAAAACATAGATTACAAAATAAATTCTGTTAACATTATACAGTCTGAACTTCATTGTTGGAAATAACATTTCATTTGGTAATTTTTTGGAAATGCTACATGGGCGTAGCAACGGGGGGGGGGGGGGGGCACTATTTTCAAAACTTACTTTTACTATAGGAAATGATATTTGAAAACCTGGTTGCCCCCCCCCCCCCACTTGTAGACTTTTAGTTATGTAAATAGGAAATGTAGTGTTATAGAATTGGTACTGAAAG
Organism: Saccostrea cuccullata; assembly: GCF_032062105.1. Lineage (NCBI taxonomy): Eukaryota > Metazoa > Mollusca > Bivalvia > Ostreida > Ostreidae > Saccostrea > Saccostrea cuccullata. The sequence continues at coordinate 2,648 of NW_026937932.1, read as the reverse complement.
TAGTCGACACTTGGAAAAAACTTTACCGATACCCCCCCCCCCCCCCCCTACACGAAATAGGATTTTCGACATTGGGCAAACTTTTCCTTTTTTTAATTTTATTTATTTATTTATTTTTTTTTGCTTGTCAACTTTTTTTAGTTACGTAAAAAAAAATTCTATGGCTGCCCCCCCCCCCCACTTTCGAAAACGATGCTACGCCACTTTGCTACATGTATACCCCATTTCCACAGAAAAATTGTTCTACAATAAAACGTAGTATTAATGAGAATAGAAAGATATGTTATTGCAAATAAATTCACCATGATTTAAAAGAAATTGAGCTGTCATGGCAATATTGATTGCACGTGGTCTTTTAAAGATAGATTACCGAACGAAAAAAATATGTAAAATATATATAATTATTGATTTCTTTCCGCTTTGTGAATTTAAGCAAATCACGTCAGACGAGCTTTTTAGGAGAGCTAATACTTGTTTCGGCATTTAGTTTGGTATGCAGTATCGAAAATAAACTCCAATTTGAGATATTGAAATTTCCAGTTTTCATTATGGCGCCAGTTCTGCATCTTCGCTAGCCAAGTATTTCTGATACGCTTCTCTCGTATCAGAAACCCTTGGCTAGCGAAGATGCCGGTTCTGACGAATTCCTGGCGCGCAAAATATCAAAATGGTAAAAAAAAAACTCTGGAAAACGTCAGATATATTAAACTAAAAAAAAATCACGTGAACTTAAAAAGTGCGCGTTACATTGCATGCATGTTACATTGTTGAGACACGTCTCACATCTTAAAAAGGGATATGTTATATACATATTTTTAATTACAAATTCAATAGAGCATTTAACATGGGAATTGCACTTTAGATACGTGTTCAAACAAGAACTCCAAATTTCATGTAATATTGATGACGTTTATCTTGCTATAAAATCGTGTACATCAAGCCTTCCTGGGAGTCAGTTTAGACATTTCACAAAATGATGATGCGACTTGTCATTTCGATCTTCTTTTTGTATTGCTTAAAGGAATCCCACAGCGCTAATATAGGTATGGAGTTTTTTAAAGCCATATATGGCGTATGTACATTGAAAATTTTTGGACTAAAATTATAGGAACTTATTATTTGTATCATTACTTTATTCAAAGATAGAACTTTTCCGTAAATTACAAAATCCATTTCAATTGCGTTATAAAGATATCACAAAAATTTAATTTGGATTCTTTGAATTTTCTCCGACTCGGAAGAAAATACAAAAGATTTAAATAACACATTATAGAGAAGATAAAATCGTATTATTAGATGAAACGAAGTGTTCTCCATGTTCACAATTGTATGAAAAGTTTTAATTTAAATGTATCAACTATATTTTTTTCTTAATTTTGTATTTTTTAAAAATTATTTTTTTGATCAGTTACGCCATATATGGCTTTAAGAAAGGGACATATTTTTATTAAGGAATCATTTAAGTGAGAACTACTTTAAATTGCTTTTTATTCGCTAAAACTTAATTTTCGCGCATGTACGCGAGTCTCTCTGCGTAGAATGGCATCTTTTTGTATTAGTAAGAATTATACACAACAAAAACCCAAACTTGAGCAAATTTTGTCTCGTTTATGAAATCAAGATAGTTGACTCGCGAAAAATATATCACTTGTTAATTTATATAAAGAATTTAGCATATTTAGTGCGATTCTTATCTCAGGGTTCCAGTTTATCCCAAAATTCATCTATGAGTAATTCGGCAAATTTGATGTGTAAGTTAAAATGAAACTCTCTTTTTCTGAGCTGTACTTCGGAAACGATGACGTAAACTCGTCTCCTGAAAAAAATACAATGTAGATAGATTGGGGAGGATTTTTCTCATACTTCTTCTATGTAGATAATACAAAATTTATTTTTAAAAAATGTATGATCTAATTAGACATTATCACTTAGTGATTGTTATAATTTACGGAAGTGTGTTAATGCACTTGGACACTTTATTTTTAGCTCACCTGAGCCGAAGGCTCAAGTGAGCTTTTCTGATCAAAATTTGTCTGTTGTCTGTCGTCATATAGGAAAATCTATAAAAATCTTCTTCTTCAGAACCACTGGACCAGGAAAGATGAAACTCATGTGGATCATCCTCAGGTAATGTAGATTCATGTTTGTTCAAATATTCCCCCCGGGGGAAGGGTGGGGGAAAATGGCCACCCCCGGTTTTACATAGGAATATAAGAAAAATCTTTAAATATTTTCTTCTCCGGAACCACTGGGCCAGGTAAGATGAAACTCTTGTGGAATCATTCTCAGGTAATGTAGATTTAAGTTTGTTCAAACATGCCCCCTGGGGCAAGGGGGGGCCAAAAGGCCACCCCAAATTTTACATACGAATATATAGGAAAAATCTTTAGAAATCTTCTTCTCCAAACCACTGGGCCAGGAAAAATGAAACCATGTGGAATCATTCTCAGGTAAAATTCAAATTTGTTCAAATCATGCACCCGGGGCAAGGGTGGGGCCAAAATGGGCCACCCAAGTTTTCATAGGAATATATAGGAAAAATCTTTAAAATCTTCTTCTCCGGGAAACCCCTGGGCCAGGAAAGATGAAACTCATGTGGAATCATCCTCAGGTAATGTAGATTCAAATTTGTTCAAATCATCCCCCCC